>NW_006921052.1:2630-4123 GCF_000392275.1 Phaeoacremonium minimum UCRPA7 | reverse complement strand
CGTCAGATATATATAATACCTTCGACACTATATATTATATTATTATCATTATCGCTATCTAGCCATCTATTCTCCCTTAACCTTACAACCTTTTAGCATACTTCTACCATATTTTTAATAGCGTCTACTCGCTTACTTAGCTAGCTTGGTTTTACTTATACGCTCGTACGAACTACTTATACAAGATACCACAAAAAGGTGCTAACTCTATCCTATATCTTCCAGACTTCTAGTCGACACCTCTATACTACCATACTTAAGGTAGGCTTCATCAGTCTATCTATATATAAGGTAATGATTGTATAAATAAGAAAAAAGCATATATACCTAAAGCTTGATAAGATTGACAGCCGACTTATTATTAGTAGATAGACGATAGGCAATAGCTATATATAGTGGCGACGACGGTAGACGGTATACGGCCGGCATATATAATGGATTGTCATCATCATTATCATCGTTATCGTCGTTGTCGTTATCGTCTGAGTCTAAGTCTAAGGACGATTCATCATCCTTATCATCCTATATAAAGTAGCAAGTAGTATAGTCCCACTACTTACAGTTTGTATAGCAGCTACTAAAGTAATTAGGTAGGCGAACGTAAAGGGGAATCGGCCTTATATAATCGTCTAAGTTAGCCTATATCTGCCGACGGTAGGTGGCGTAAGGCACTTAGGTGGTAACGCCTTTGCTTATAATAAGTAGGGCGTTCATATATGAAGGCTGATGGCTCCGGATCTGCGCCTTCGACATGGCCCCTCATACGATAAGCATATTCTAGCTATATAGAGCCAGAACCTTATGCTATGTAGCATTATGACAGAATGGCGTCAGCTGCTGACTACCTATAGGGAGGATCAGTAGTGGTTGGTTCTGTCGGATGATGAGGGCCGACGGGTATACCTAGATACTAAGGGTAGGAAAGAGAATAAGCTAGATAAGCTATATAGTCAACAACTATTTCTAAAGGATAAAGTATTTAAGAGAGTAAGTATAATATAATATAATATATATATAAGTATGTATATATATATATGTGTATATATATATATATATATAAGAAAGAAGAATAAGAAGAGGTTAGTAGTAAAGAAGATAAGTTAGTATCATATAGTTGAATGGTACTTTATATATATAGTATTTATACTTTAACTACTTTAACTAAATAAAGGAGAAATAAGGATAAAGTTTTTATACGATTATAGATAGTGGAAGGTTGGTGTTTATATATGTGTGTATGTATACGTATATGCTATAAAGGCTATTTGAAGGAAAGATGATAGTTAGGTTTTCGTACGGCTATATACTGTCGATTCGTTGTTTGTATATATGTATAAAGGCTATTTGAAGGTTTGGAAAGAAAGGGAAGAAAAGATAATAACTAGAGGGTTTATATGATAGTATATTGTCAACTGCTTGCTTTTTGTGTTTATATATATAAAAGCTGTTTGAAGGGGAAGGGAGAGGTATTGAAGAAGCTTCGTATATACTAT
>NW_006921052.1:343-2553 GCF_000392275.1 Phaeoacremonium minimum UCRPA7 | reverse complement strand
TTACTATAGTATGCTTTGTTAGCTATAAGCGACTTATATAATAGGAGCTGATGATATATATGATATAATGATAGTGGTGATGATAGTAGTGGTAGTGATAGTAATGGTAGTGATAGTAGTGGTGGTAGTGGTAGTGATGGTTGTTATTATATAAGAAGAGAAGAGAAGGAAAGGAAAAAATTTTCAAGGGTAGGAAAAATAGCTTACAAAGGTAGGAAGCTAGCTTAAGGAAGGTGTCTGGTCCGTACGAGGCTACTATATACCTTCTATTTTCATCTGATGTTATAATATTATAAACCTTAAGTCTAAATAAGGAAGGTACCCTACCTACCCTATCCTGACAATGGTAGCAGTACTTTATCATAAGCTCTTGCTAGACTTATATAAGATTCTAGAAAAGTCTTAAGTTCGATTCTTTATTAGACTAGCCTTTTTATCTTATATAATGAATATATATACCTACTTTTTGTTTCTATAGTAACTTTGGCTAGCCTTATAAAACCACTTATAGCCTTATACGACAGCCTTATATAGTAGCCTTATATAGTAGCCTTATTACCTTATCTTACTTAATTACTTAGCTTGACTATCTAACCTAGCCAGACTACTCTACCGCTAGCACCAACCTTAGGCAGCTATTCTATCAGCTACTTAAATTCTAGCGATAGCTTCAAAATCTACGGCTACTGTCTAGGCGCTTAGTCTATACTCGTACGAATATATAAAGCCCTCTCCTTTCTAGATTCTCAACCTTCTTCCCTTATATAATAATAATAATAGCGATAATCCTAAGATCTTTATATCTTATTTTAGCTGCCTTCTCTCTATCTTACTTAAGTTATCACTATTATTACTATCATTACCACCACTATTAAGCCTTCCTACCTACCTTATAAAACAGACTATAGTATATATAGTAAGGTAGTGACTGACGTAAAATCTATAAAAGCTATAGTATAGATTCTCCCCTCCCTTCTATCTCTTCTAATTATATAATATAGCTACTGATATTGACAACTAACTTTAAATAGTGTTAAATCTCCACTTTAGAAAAAAGAAAATATAATCTATATACCTAGCCTTATAGAATGATGGCAAGCCCTAACAATCAAGTAGCTACTATCATATAAGACGAGAATAGTATAAAGGATATAATATAGTTTATGCTAAAGATAAGAAGCTTCAATATCTATCGTATATAGATATCCTCTCTTCACTTTTTATGCTAACCCTCTTCTCTCATATAGCCTTCCATCAACCAGACTATAATCTATATAGTCTACAACGTCTAACATCTATATGTCGATGCCCTTACGATTGATGGTAAAGAATTAACTGCCTTCTGTCATATAGTAGAGTAGCATATAGTACTCACTCAGCCTGGCAGGCCGGTCGTCTTCGTACGAAACTGCCTCAATATAAACTAGCTATTCTCTAGAAGGCCTAGCTATATTAACGTACTCTTTATTCAGTCTCGTAGGAAGCAAGCTGATAAGCCCTATTCTCTCTACTATGCTATTATCAAAAGGGATAACGATAGCTTAGCCAATCTATTCCCTACTTACGTACGATTGTCTAGCCATTAGGGAGGCTACTATAGTAATTATAAGTAGTATGATGGCAGTATAGTCTGTACTCATCATATGGATGGTCTTGCCTACTTTTATGGTGGTTGTAGTGGCTGTAAAGGTGGCTATAGTAGTGTCAGACGCTGTCGTCAATAAGGTATATAAGCCTGGCTCCTCTTTAGTTAGTATATCTAAGCTTTATTTGACGGTTTATCGCTAGAGAATACTATTATATTAGCCTAAGCCTAAAACTTGCCTTATAATATATCTCTCTTTTTTTTTTCTTATCTTTCTCTTCTTTCCTTCTCTTTTTACTTAAAAAGGGAGAGAGGAAGATGGTAGGTTTTTTTTTCCTCTCTCCCTTCTCGACAACTTTCTATATAACTATAAGTCCTACTTTATCTTATCTTGATAGTATATACTATCTACCTTATAATATATAGGGTATAAGTCGCTATAGCTTAGCTTTTTTTTCCCTACTAGGGTTTTTTTTTCAGCTGACCCTCTCGTACGATACCTTATATAAAAGAGGCTAAACAATATAACACTTTTTTTGACTCTAACACTTTATATCTTATATGATATGAAAGGCCCTAAATGATATACTTTTATATATTAATCTTTAAATTATAATTGTCTAAA
>NW_006921052.1:0-251 GCF_000392275.1 Phaeoacremonium minimum UCRPA7 | reverse complement strand
ACTTAGTCTTTAGTATAGCTGATGCTTATAGTTTCTGATATTCTAAACCTTGATACTCTTATAGGTTATATCGATAGTAGAGACAGTAGAGACACTCTTTAAGCTAGTTAGCATCTATCATATAAATAAAGATAGAGAACCTTCTATAAAAGAAGGAGAATCATACTAAGCTAATATCTATATATAAAGTCAGCGTTTAGTATCTACTATAGCTAGTGCTTACGATTTCTAATATTCTAAACCTTAACACT
>NW_006921051.1:1332-33871 GCF_000392275.1 Phaeoacremonium minimum UCRPA7 | reverse complement strand
GGGGGGGAGGGGGGGGGGAGATAATCACCCTGCGTTGATGCTAAGATATTTGTTACCAAAGGGTATTGCTGCACATCTAAGTTCCCATGCTTGTCTTCTATTTTCACCTTCCAAGAGGTGAGAAATTTTTTGACGTCATCTATGATGTCTCCAGGCCGGATCTTTATAGCTGGAACTGTCCTTAAATCCTTGTTGGCAAGTCCGTCCTCTCTGCAGACGAAGAGGCACCGTAAATTACCAAAGTTTTCTTTGGGGAGATTATTGGCTTGATCACAAAACCAGGAGCAGATTTTCTTCCTTTCTTCCCTGTCACACTCATCGATACCGTCAATGATGATGTATGTAGTTCGTTGTGACTCCATTGCAACTTGCAATAAATCTTGCGCCATCTCAGTATCGGTTAAGATCGCCTCGCCACTTTTTGATATTCGCTTGTCGTAGAGTTGTAAGAGCAGCTCTGGATCCCCTGCTACGAGCTGACTGAGAAGACCTCGGGCAACAGCTACGAAAGTATTGCGATTCTGGTCGTCGCATTTACAGTAGAAGAAAGCCAACCGCATAGATGACGACTCGCACAGCTCTCGAATGACTTCTACCACTTTTGATGCCAGGGTTGTTTTCCCTGATGTTACTGTCAGTATTACGCCTTTGCCAACTTCTTGCGGGACTGAATCCCTGGATGGAACTGACCAGCGCCGGGAATGCCATTCAACCACAGTAGCGGTGTCAGACAAAAGACCGGATCGAACCAATTCTTGAATCGATCATCGTCAATCAGCCACTGCCCAGAACTCGCGCAGTCGCTTCTTGCATTCGCACATTGAATTTGCTGAATGTTAGAGTTATATGCTGACAGCCATAGCTGCACTACCGGCCAACGTTGCCGATCAAACTCAGTTTGCAGCTCTTTGAAGTTGGCCTCCACTATCTCACGAAACTTCTGCGCCTCTTCAAATTGAACAATAGAAGCTTGCGATTCAATAAGATGCTTGTGGCGTTCCATCTTCTCCTTCAGTTCGCGGAGCTTGACAAGAAATGCACTCCAGACAGCATCAAACAGCTTGTACCAATCTGTACACACCATCAGCTGTGGCATTTTGAGACATGAGGTCACCTAAGACATACTTGACTTGCGAAAATACTTAAGCGCTACACGGTGAAACTCCAGGATGTCTTTGTACATAAGAGCCAAAACTGTTCTCATATAGGGGTTTGAGACAGAATGCTGCTGATATACTTGGAGCTGGGGGAGTAGCTCTCCAATCTGCAAGTAAGCATCCATAAGGGAGTTGAAAGCTTCGGAGAAGTTACATGCAGCCTAAAAAGTCGTCAGTACCGTCTGATACCATCAAGTTTATCATGAAGAATTTTACCGTCAACATGAATTTCATCGGGCCCTAATTGAGATGCGGTAAGTAACAGCCTTCCATTTGATACGAGTGATAGTAGCTCCAATAGAAGACTCCCAAATAAGATACTTACCCAAACAAATGCGAGATAATCTGACGAGTTCAAAAATACCTCGATAACCTTGCCGTAAGCTTCCATGTTGACGAGAAACACTTCAAGTCTTCTCATGTAGAGTTGTTTCTTGTTAGACAGGTGCTTCCTCTGGATTGCAACAATAACCGCTTTGATATCGTCAAGCGAAGTGTTCTCATACATACTCTTGTATGTCCCTTTTTGTCAAAGCAGCCTCCATCTGAAATGCTTTTAGGAAGGTTTTGAACTCCTGATCTAATGATAACGTGCCATCTTCAGGAACGTCCACCAGCGACATGTTGTTCTTAAGGTGTTAGAACCACGGGTCCAGGTGAAACCGTTTGAAGCATGAGGTCTGCAATCATGGGAATAATCATTTGATTAACTTATCAGCGTTGAGTTGAGGGAAAAAGCATATGTCGCAGGTGAAGAGAGACGAGGCTCTCGAATCGTGGTGGAACTGCTTCCAGCATGCAGGCCGCGTCGTATTAAACGAGCATGCGCCACAACAGAGCCACCGAAGAGTGCGATTTGTGGAGGCTATGCATGGCATTAACAGCCATGTTCGGCTCTACCGAGTCTGCCTCAGAAGCTAGACCTGTCTCTTACCTGTGAGCCCCATTAGGTGAATTGCAGAACCAAGCATATAGTACTAACAATCAACCTCCAATACCAAGGTGTTTTCTATTGATCTGGTAATTACTCCATATTCTTAATACGCAAAATTTGACCACACATCTCAAACATCTCAGAGAAAGCAAGCAAGGTGTAAATAAGGTAGAGAAACCGAATACTAGTCCTGCATACACTCGTTAAATGGCAGCTCTGAAACGATCTCAACTTCACACCCCGCTATCCGACAGCCTTACGAGCCCTAGCCCACCAAAGCGTCAACGTCATTACTCTCAAATCAAGAGCTGGGCGTCTTATGTAGGCGCATCCACAGTCTCATCAGAACCCGTGGCAGAAAGGTCCTACTCCGAATATGAAGATAGACATGACGACAAGGTTCTGAGTGTTGAAGACACGGAAGAGATTTGCTTTGGCACGGTAAGCTTGAGCGGCTCCTCGATTTGACAGTCGTGTTAATAATTGACATTGAAAAGCTCGAGGAAATACAAATCATGCTAAAATGGCAACCGAGATCTACTGTATCAGACATCTCTCCGCTCGGTATTGATGGGCGGCCGCTAAAAGTCTTGCCGCTCAACTTCCACGACACCTATTGTTCGGTCCAGACAGAAGATGGCTATCCTATTGGGGTGCTTGAAAACAGAGCCCTCAAGCACCTACTACCTCTTTCTCGTAGTCATTACATGATTAGGTTTGAGGGTGTCATACAAGAGTCTACGTGGCAAGAAAGGTTGACCTCGTCTAAAACTGGTGGTCGCGTGCAGCAGCTTTTGACCTTGGAAGTTGATCTCTTCGGACCGCGTCATATGTCTGATGAGGTAGCAAAAGTTCTCGGGCGAGCGAAGTTCTTCTTACAGCGTCCATCACGGCGTATCCTTCCTCCGTACGAAAATCCTCAATGTTTGCAACTGGCGTATGGTGTGAGTTCTATGACTGTCAACAGTGTTTTGCCTCTCCTTAGAAGTGGGGAACAGAACTTGTCAGAAACGAGGCGCTCGGATGATTCTGCCTTGAAAACATCATCATTTGATCTTGATCAAATTTTCGATGGATTACGACCACAAGAGTTCACTGGTAATATAAGTGTGGACTCCCGGGTTGTCACTCCTCTTCTTCGGTATGGTGGATTTTTCATTTGAGCCCCAACCACCTTCCAGGAGACGGCTTGAGTCAACTTTGTACAAGCAGCGATGATCTAACAATCTCGTAGTCACCAACTGGAAGGTCTCGAGTTTCTTATAAGTCGGGAAACACTCGCTATCCCTGATCATCGAACGCTCTGGGAGCCGCTCGCGCTTGACGCGCCAATAGTCGGGTAAGTCGCGACAAATCCCTCTGTCAAGGTTAGTACTGATGTGTGTTTCCTATCAAGGTACCGGCACGCAATCACGGGCGCCAAGAGTCGAAGTGCCGATGACAGCCCCGGAGGAATTCTAGCAGATGACATGGGACTTGGGAAAACTTTGACGATGATTGCCCTCCTTCTATGTTCTTACAGTCGAGCAGAGGAGTTTGCTCTGCAAGACTCCTCGACAAAGCTGCATTTAATCGATGGTGGACCGCCAGTGTCTCTCAAGGCCACTCTGATAGTGGTACCGTCAGAATGTAGGTATTTTCAGCCGTAAGTACTACTGTGCTAACGTTGACAGTGCTACTCACAAACTGGGTAGAAGAGATCAAGAAGTAGGACTACACGCAATGAGAGAATTCAATTCTTGACTAATTAATATAGGCATACTTTCAAGGATACAGTGAAATATTATAAGTATCATGGTAAAGATAGACATGTCCAACCTCTCCAATTTAGAGATTATGACATCGTTTTCACGACATATGGTACACTGGCAGCAGACGTTGGAAAGAGGGGAGCAACTTTGGCAAGAATACGTTGGTATCGAATCATCCTGGACGAAGGTACCTACTCCCTCTTTTCCCTCATTCTGCAAACAAGAGAATCACTCAGAGGCACACCTGACGCTTACAGCACATATAATCCGAAACTGGACAACCAAACAGTTCAATGCGACTCTTGCAATTCCCTCTCAAATAAGATGGTGCATGACGGGCACACCGATACAAAATAATGTTGAAGATCTCGGTGCCTTAGTCAGATTCTTACGACTACCTATATTAGAGGGGGTGACTGTGTTCCGTCAATACATTAGCTCAGAGGTTCAAGTCAAAGAGTCCTTTCATAAAAATAACTACCCGAACCTTCGTTTACTGCTGGGATCTATCTGTCTTAGAAGAGCACAAGCTATACTTCGTTTCCGTTGCAGTACAGAGATCATCAGACCAACGTTCAATGAGGATGAGGAGAAGGATTATCGAAATCTCGAGATGCGTTGCAAGGAAGCTCTCTCATATGCAGCTAGTTCAAAAAACTCTCGCGCTGCGCATCAAAACGTGTTGGAAAAGCTCCTTCGCTTGAGAGAATTCTGCAACGGACTCACTCTGGGCTCTGAATCAAGCCCGGAGGCTACTTTTAACTTGATGCAACAAGACGGTCAGGTGTGTTGCGAGTATTGCAGTATGGAAATTATCTCCTTGGAAGTCAATGAAGGCGGTAGCAGCATCACGATCACCGAATGTCGACGGGCAGTGTGTGCAGATCTTTGTTGCATTGATCGATACATTGCTGAAGTTGGACCACAGGGATCAGAGACCAAAATCTGCCCTTTTTGCAAACTTGAACATCGAAAGAGTAGCATTCTAGAGGAAAGATATGATTCAATGTCTAGGAAGCCAAGAAATGAGTATCCTACGAAGTTGCTGAGGCTACTTGATGATATCAGAGTGCATGGAGCCGAGGATAAATGGTTCGTCCCTTGACTTCTGCCAACTGTTGAGGCTTATACTTTCACTAACTTAGTGCTTTCAAAGCATTGTTTTCTCACTCTGGAAGAGAACCCTAGACCTTGTGGAAAAACTGCTCGAAACTCAAAATATTCGATACTGTAGAGTTGACGGTTCCGTTTCAACAGCACATAGACGACAAGGGATTCTGGACACTTTCCAACGACAGAATGATATTAGGGTCCTGATCATGACTCTTGGTACTGGTGCAGTTGGGTAAGAGCTTGGCTTTGGTCGATCAACTCCAGCGCGCCTTTTCTCAAAAGCTAACATATCACCAACCAGACTGAACAACCTCTCAGTCGCCAGCAGAGTTTATTTGCTCGAACCTCAATGGAATCCTTCTGTTGAGAAACAAGCAATCGGTCGCATATTGAGGCTCGGACAGAAGAAAGAGGTCAAAATTGTTCGATTTATCATGAAACACTCAATTGAAGAGGTATGCTTGTGCTGATAGGGTAGAGATTGCTCGCCCTTCGTCCGAACACTCGCTAATTATGCGAGATTCAGCTTGTAGAAAAATGTCAGCAGAAAAAGCTCAACTTGGCCGCTGGTGGCTTCAATATTCTCAAGGCTGCGCAGGATAGTTGGTTAAGTTGAATACATGTAGCCAGCATCCACTCAACCTCACCTCAACGAATTTATACATCATCTGGACGCCCTTCCTCCGTTGTATTTCATACGCTATTTGGGCAGTGATTGGGCTCGACACAATTTGTGGTCTAGGCTGGTGTGCCGCCATCTGTATGTTGTTGTCCTGGCAACGCGATGGTCTTTACGAACCGCAGGCTAGAAATGCATTAGACTCGTTTGACTTGTACAGGACAATGAATGAGTATTCTTTCATCGGCTCAACTGGTGCTGCCGGAGTTTCCTGAACCACCAACAATGTGTGGCGCAAGATTGAGGTGGTAGGTCGATAGCGTCTCATTGGCAACGCTGTGGCAAGGTTGTAGTATCGTATACTCATCGGCTTGTCTGCTGTGTCTCTTTCTTTGATTTGTTCGTCTTTGATATATCCCTGCGTAAGAAGCGAGACTCCGAGTGGTCCATGGATTTGATGTGAAGGCGGATGATAATGTATTCGTTGTTCTGTACAGTAGTGAATTTTGTTCTATAAACATATATAGGCAGGGGAAGGAGAACTCTCTCAGAATTATGGCAGTGATACTAAAGTAGACTTCAACCAATAGTGCAACGCGGCGGCCGTAAGTTGCTTTTATATCCGCAATTCAGCGAGCCTTTCGCCTGTTTGGTAGGTCGAAATATAGGAACGGATCTAAGCCGAAACCAAGTTAACAGTTACCCTTTCTAAATTGCGTCCTTTCTCGGCCGATACGGCAACATGCAGGCAACAACGCCGCTTAAATGCGGTCGACCGTTGCAACAAACAATCTTTTCGTTTCCATGAATAGAGCAAACAAAGTCTTCTACTATGAAGATGGTAGTATCTCAGTTGAATACGAACGCTGAATGATACCACTCTACGAAAACACGCCTCTTAGCAATCGTCAACTTTCGTAATCACCGTTTCGCGTGCAACCATCACCCTATCGACATTACAGATATCCAATCACGCGCGGATAAATAGACATCATGCCGTTGAAAGTTCTCATCGCTGGTGCCGGCATTGGCGGACCAGCGCTTGCCTTCTGGTTGTCCCGCATCGGCTGTACCACCACTGTCATCGAGCGAAGCCCCAATTTGCGAGCAACAGGACAGCAGGTAGACTTTTTAGGACAAGGTCTGCCAGTTGCTAGGATGATGGGTATCGAGAACGACCTGCGTGCTGTCGCCGTCAAGGAGCCTGGCATGCGATTTATCGACTATAAGGGACAAAGCAAGGCCTATTTTCCTGCCAGCGACGGCATCAGTGCCACGACCGACCTCGAAGTCATGCGCGGCGATGTAGTCAACATCTTGTACAGGCTCACAAAGGATTTGGACAGTGTGAATTATGTCTTTGGCAACCATATTATCGGACTCTCGCAGGACGAAACCAAGGTACATGTCACATTCGCGAACGGTACCACGGAGAACTACGACATGGTTGTAGGCGCCGACGGTATCAACTCTCCAACGCGCAAGATGATGCTGGGCCCGTCATTCCCTGATCATCGTTTCGATCTGGGTGTACACATGGCATATTTCACCGCGCCCGCACAGAAGGGTGATCCAAGGGACTGGACGGTATGCCACGTCCCGGGTGGCAAGGCCATCATGACTCGCAAGGACAAAGAGGAAAACATTCGCGTATACTTGGCCACTCGAGGCGGGTGCGAGTCTCTTGACGCAGCCAAGACTCTTGCAGATCGTAAGGCAGCATGGGCCCAAAAATTCAAAGGCACAGTTGGAGCCCAGGCAGATAGATTCATGAGGGATCTACAGGAGTCTCCAGAGGCCGATGACCTGTTCGACCAACATCTCACTCAGATCCGGCTACCAGAGGGCGCCTGGTCGAAAGGTCGCATTGTGCTTCTTGGAGACGCAGCACACTGCCCGGCGCCCGTTGGCCGAGGCGGCGGGACCACATCTGCCCTGATAGGAGCTTACCTACTCACCGGAGAGCTGTTCAAACAACTCAAGGAAAATGGACACAACCCAAAGGCCGTCGATGTCGAAAGGGCCGCGAAGGAATACGAGCGGATACTTAGACCGTCTGTTTGGGAGAAGCAGAATATTGGCACCACAAGGATCAGTGCCTTCTTCCCTCAGTCAAGCTTGGGAATTAGTATAATTCACACCATGGGATGGTTGGTGGCTAAGTGGCCCTTCGGTATGCCATCCCGCGGGGAGGAGTCATCAAAACTGCTGTATCCAGACTACTTCGGACTTGAGTCGGCTATTGAGAGAGATCAAGCTCATAATGCCATCCACTGACCATGTGGTTGGGTAGCGGCACGTGTCCCCCACAACCCGAATAGGTCAAAAGAGTCTTGGAAGGTAGGAAGTACTTGAGAGAATAGTCGAGTGACTTATATTAGCCATCTTGTGGCTTGTATTATACAGATATGTACAGTACATGTAGATTGTAGTAGAACAAAATCTCGCTCATAATGCTATCCAAAGATCTAAGCCGACCATCATTGTCAAACGCCGCCCATATGACCCCTTATTTTCACAAAACCCCGAGCTTTTTGTCACCTTTGACGTCATGAGAAGAAATACTCGCTGCTCTTAAGTCGTGTGACGTCGAAATCTCCCTTCTGTGGGATATCAGGAAACGTCAGAGGGAGCCAGATCTGGTGACTAGGCTTCTCCCTTGCTGTTGCTCGCTGCCTCTTTGGCCGAATAACCATGTTGGTGAAATGGCTTGTGCCAACCATTGCCGTCAATCTCTCTGCAAGATCTGCCGGGTCATCTTCAGCATCTTCAACATCTTCGTCCACAACGTCGGCATCTTCCTCGTCATCCAATTCGCTCTTTTCAGACGAGACAGCGGTGCTCCTGGTAGGTATCCGACCCAGGGCGACCGCATCCATATCCTCACGCGAGATCATATCTGCTTCGGCAGACATCTCCTCGAAGATACTTGCTGGGGTGATTATCTTCCGTCCTTCCTCAACCTCTTTAGGATCGGCAGACTTCAGTAGATTGAGCCGCTTGATCTCTAGAAGAAGCTCCTGCTTCAATGACATCTTCCCTTTCTTCCTTAAAGCTGAGATCGCCTTGCCGACTGGCGTACTCTTGTCTACTTTGCTTAAATATACCGAGTCCTTGTATCGTGCGTTGAACTCCTCTGCCAAACGGCCAATGACGTCCTCGCTGTGAATCCTGATGAATGCATCCCGGAGAACACGGTTCATGACGTCGATATCGGCTGCATGAGTCCAGAACGAATCGTGAACAGCAGCAAAGCAAAGCCCCAGCTCATCGCATTCTAAAGCGGAGAGAAGCATGTGGCTAGCATCTAGGGAGTGGATAAAGTTTGGTGGGAATGCCTGTAACTGTTTTTTGCGATGGACTGGATCGGATCTTTCTGGCTGCGCAAGGACGAGATCCTGAAGGCACGTCGAAATAACTCGGCTACCACTCTTGCGATAGGGTTGGACCACAGGCATTCTCAATGGAGTCGTCCAGACAATGGTCGACCGGAACTTGCTGAGGAGCTCATCTGTAGATGTGACCGGCTTCTTCCCCCTCTGGACCTTTTTCTTGGGCTCTGAAGTGCCTTCTGCTATGAGATCCAGCTGATCAGGGGTCAGGGCTGTGCAAACACGACCTCCAATCTCCCCAAGCCAGTACTGAATGTCGTGAGCACCTCGGAACATGGTCGATAAAGCTTTGAAGATCTTCGTTGCAATGTACGAGGATAGGAGAAGGGGGTCAACACCGGACTCCGCATGCAGGTTGGGATAGAGAGCATCCAACTGTTTCAAAACTTGCTTCTTGGCGCCAGAAAATGTCACGCCATACACGTTCGTCATGACTGTCTGCTTCACAACCTTACGTGTAATCTTTCCGTCTACAGCCTTCGCAAAGAGGTGGTTGGCCTCCAGATCCTTGGCAATGCTTTCCTTGACTAGATCAGCCACAGCGGAGTAAACATCTGCAGGTTTATCACCAGGCTCCAGATTGACCTGACGAGCGCCCCAAGAGTCTCCCCCAAGTGCAGCATAGTGCTGAAGGCCGTTGCATGTTCCGTCCTGGTGAACAGGCAAGTGCGACACATACTTGGTCGGATCGGGACAGTCCAAAGCGGCCTTGAGTTCGAAGCAGGTTGCGAGACACTGCCAGGGATCCTCCGCCTTCAGCCACCATCGGTTGCCAGTCAATGGCTTCTCAACCGAGTCGGTGATATCCGCAATGTGGTTCACGGCAAATGCTTCTCTGTCAGAAAGACTGGCCTTGTCATAGCCGAAAACGTTCGCAAGGTGAACTTTGAGCCATTTAAGCCCACGCTCACCAAGCTCTCGGCCTTGGGCAAAACACATCAATCCTCGGACATGATCGGCGCCCATGTGATTTAAGTAGGTTGGAATCGGATAGGCTCGTCCTCGGAAATCAATGTTGTGCGGAAAATAGAAAGTTTGATCCCGAAAAGCCCTCGCAATCTCCATCTGAAAGTTCATTGAGCATCGGTTGGAATGCAGTCCAGACTTCTTGTTCTCTGCCGCTTTAACCTCTTTGATCCAGATACGTCGTTGCATAGGGTCGTCGGCTGATTGAGGCTCTTCTGGTGTGGGGATATTCGGGTACAGTGGCGGGATGTTGGCAATTTGTTCGCCAGTGTTCCAAGCCTCAAGCATGACATCGAACACCGGTCGATTGATCCTCCAAGCAGTTTTACCCAAGATGTCCAGCCCCTTCAAAACCTGGTCCATGTCACCTCGCGATATAGCTGCCTCGGTATAGACTTTTTGATCCCTTTCGCCCTGTTTGATTCGGACCAGGGGCGATGGATAATCTAGAAAGCCGCCTTTGTCAAAAGCACTCCATGGCTCTGGCTCTGCGACCATTGGCAAGTGCCGCGCAAGAAATTCGCCTCTGGGCTCTCGCTTCATCACATCCACAAGGGTCTGATTGGGCATAATCATGCCTATCTTCTTTCCCCGTTTGTACTGGTTGGCGTGATAGAAAGCAGGTTGGTACTGAGTGATGAGTTGTTTGGTCTCCGGATGTTCTCGTACAACATTGATCTTGGCAGTCTCGAGTAGAGCCATGAGCAACGCAGCTCCCAGCTTACTCTTGACAGTAAGTGGCCAGGATGTATCTAGGAATTCTGTAGGGTCAACAGTGCTTGACGGCCGGTCCTCGGTTGGAGATGCGGTGGCTTCAGAACCCGCGGCCAGGGGCTTGTGATCCTTAGCTCTCCTGAGGGCGCGCATAGTTGCTACTTGGGACGACTTCGTGTTCGGCTTTTTCTCCCGCTGCTGTGCCCGGATGTCCTCCTCTGTGACCTTCGAGAGCTGAGTAATGACAATTCCAAGAGGCACACCCTTATCAGCTCCATGCATGGCAAGGGAACTAAGGGCGCTCAGAATCGTCACCGCAGCAAGCCGGCTGGGTGTTGATTGACGAAGGAAAGGCCCGTAGACACACCGATCCAAGTCTTCCTTGCTCTTTTGCGGAGAGGCTTCGGCTGCTTCAATTCTTTCAAGCTCCTGTGCAAGGCGAGCCTCTAGTGCAACGTGCCAGTCGTAAAGTCGAGAATTGAGAGATGCCGTATTCACAGACGTGTTGAGACCCATTTTGAGAAGAGCCTCGTTTTCTTCTCGCCACCTTTCCACAGCCGCATCGATAGAATCCCTCTCCAAGCGAGCTTGGATTTCGCGCCTCTCCTGAGGACTCAAGCTGGCTATGTCCCGTCCGTCTGGTATCTCTGAAAATAGAGTGAGGGTCTTCTTGATCATTCGCAGTCCCATGCCCTTTTGAGGTGTGCTGAGAACCTCAGGGACTTCCCGGAGGTTGGTCACAGAGGTCTCCGCCTCGGCCTCGAAGCCCTCTATAGGTTCCAGTTCAGGAGGCGTAAATGTGAGATCATCCACAGAGAGGTTATAGGTCGGGCATATGTCTGTAATTCTGGCGCGGTCTTGATCGGTCAATATGTCCGTCATGTAGAGTACCTCCAAGCCTGCGTCTCCTGGAGCCATTCCCATGTAACGATCGACCAGTCTCTCTAAACGGGATCCTCGCGTCGTCGCCAGGGACGCCTTGAGCATCAAGGCAACGGTCTCGGCGGTCTGGGGCAAGTCCTGGCTTCGGATATGAAGCTCGTACCACTTATGAAGCTCATCGGCCTTGTTCAGACTCGGATTAGCCATGATTTGGCCAACGGCAGTCTGGAGATAACGATTATGCATAGCAAGAATATAGTTCTCGTCCAAGATCTTCATTGCCGTTAAACGTTTGAGCACCATAGAGGCGCGGTCCAACTTCCCGACTTGGATACAGGCGTCAAAGTACGGGATCATCTCCTCAATATCGCCGGGCACTCCATAATTATTTATGCGTTGTCGAGGTGGCTGTGGGGGTGGATCCTTCAATACAAGAGGAGACGAGATGTCGAAGGGCTTCAATTCGTAAAGTTTCGGGCCGTTAGGGTATGGGGAGTACACGGAAGTGTTGAGGTTATCGAATGGTATGTCATCGATAGACTTGTAGTCGTCGAGCGCGGTAGCCAAATTCCGTCCAGACCGGTAAATTACTCGACTGGCAAAATCTTTCCTCTTCCAGGGCCGCAGGTCCTGCTTTGTTGTGAGGAGCCTCCGGCTCAACGCCAGGGACCGCTGATGCCCGGCGCAGCATCTTGATAATGTCTGCGGCGACACTAATGATTGTAGTCGGCGGGCATGATGCAGGTTCTGTTGTGATAGACCCGGTCGTGTGAGCATCTTGACGGCTCACGCGACGGCGCGGAGGAGGAAAGGAGGGAATGGCGCTCAAGGGCTGATGTCGGCTGTCAAGGACATGTGTATTGCAGAGAAAAAGGAGATTAAAGAGTACTGAAAAAGAGAGGAAAGTAGAATGAGGGCGAAGTATTGTACAATACAAAAGGTCGCCGAGGATCTTGTTGTTGTTGAAGAGCGACGACCCTGAAAATGCGATCTGATTGACAGAATGGATGGAGATGGATCAGTCCATAACGATAGCGCAGGGAGCTCAATCTCCTCGAAATTTTGCCTCGCCTGAATGGCCAGCGCAAGAGGGTGGAGCTATCGAAAATTTCCGGTCTGCTGATTGGCTCTGGGGAGTGCGGCTGCTCCCCGGCTGGACGGCCCCTAAAAGAGGCCCAAGCTTGACCCGGACAGCTTCTGGAATTTTTCCAGGCCCAGTGGAACCGACACCAGGTCCCATCACCCGACTGAACCATTGACTCCTCTCCAGGTTTGACTCTAGTTCAACAAAGCATCAAAGCCCCGAGACACATGAGAAAGCATCGATAGATTCTAATGTTGGGTTACAATGATTGTTAGACCTCCCCTCCGCGCGGCCGGCTGCGCGGCTTGTCGAGCTTCCCTTCTACGAAGCTTCATCTCAACTCCAGCTCCGTTGATAACGATTCGCGCTCCCGCAAAAAGCTTCCAGCCATTCACCAAGACATGGCCCCGATTTGCATCGACATCCAATGCTGTCACCGAGAACGAAGCGACTTCGACAGAGGCAACCGAGGACCAGGCATCATCTCCGGCCTCAGGAAATGCTGATGAGATCCCGTGGTATTTGCAAGAGGAAGCTCCAAGGCATCCCACATTGGTCCACGAGCCCGCTCCTTTACCCGAAGTTCCTGAAGGTTCACCCTCCCTCCTAGAACCGCTCCTAAAATTTGCGTCTGAGGAGCTCGGCCTCGACGATCTGAACTTGATGGATCTCAGGTCCCTCGATCCGCCGCCAGCACTGGGGGCGAATCTACTGATGCTGTTCAGCACCGCACGGAGCGAAAGACATCTACACGTCTCAGCAGGTGGCCTAGTACGATGGCTACGGAAAAGAGGCATCACAGCGGACGCAGACGGACTATTGGGACCAAACGAGCTCAAGATCAAGTTGCGGCGCAAGGCCCGAAAGGCGAAGCTTCTGGGCCACTCTGGTGCGGCGCCGGGTGGTGACGACGGCATCAGTACACGCTGGATCTGCGTGAACCTTGGCACATTGGGCTACTCCGTCGAGGAGACAGAGATGGAAAGTGGCGATGGCAGATTCTCTGGTTTCGGGACACCAAGGCTGGGCACAACTGTGGTTGTACAGATCTTCACGGATGCGAAGAGGAAAGAGCTTGATTTGGAGACACTCTGGTCGCGCATCTTGAAGCGGAGCGGGAATGCTCAAATTCTGGATGATTTGGAATATCCTGATTTGGGTTCTGAGGACTTGCCTTCATCAACTATCGGGACGGCCAGTAGAGACCTCTCTTCACCCAGTCAACGCCGTTTCTTTTCCACGTCAATCCGTCAATCCGCTTCAGTGAACACTTCCCACGGCTCCCTCGCAGACCAGGTAACTGAAACTCCCTCTGGCGGCGCCGACATCTCCCGAGTTAACGAACCTGTAGCCCATGATGTTGGCCGAGAAAACACAGTCCTCGACGGGTTAGAGACACATCTCTCTAGCCTCTCTCGCGAGCAAGCCATCCAGGAACTAGAGGCCCTGCAGTTCTCTGAATCTCACCCCTCGGAATTTATGTCCTCGTGGAGGCTTGCTGTGGAAGCACTGCCGTCTACACAAAGCTGGCGGCATCGACTCTCACTTCACGTCGCCGGTCAAAGGTTGGGAGCTCGCGGCTATACTCTCTCTGGACTACGTGACCTGGTTAAGGAGATGCAGCTCTCTGGCATTCAAGCTACTAGGCAGCAATACGTGACTGTCTTGCAAGCAATCTACTACAATCCTAACGGCGGGGCACAATTAAAGGAACAATCAGAGCTGGCCCTGAGTTTCCTGGAAACATTATATGCACGCGGTGAAGCAGTCATTGCCCACGATGTCATCGTCGGAGTACTGGAGGCATTAATCCGCTCGGGTGCGAAGGATGACGAGACCATGAAGCTTCGATCTACTCTCGAGAACCTCATGGTCGAAGCGCAACTTCCGTACATGGGCGAGGCACTGCTCATGAGACTGTTGCATGCGTATGCTAGTGAAGGAAACTGGGACAAGTTCTGGGACACGTGGCGCATGCCACCTAGATTCCGGGTGGCTAGGTCCGCCGAGGCGTACTTGTACATATACACGCTGATGGCACGATCAAGACACCAGAGCCGTTGCATCGATACGGTGCGCTGGTGCTTTCAGGAGATGCTGAACGAGGACCCACCCGTCCGGCCTGAGGGAGATGTGCTAGTAGCGTTAAGGGAGTGCATCCGAATTGCAGACCCCCGTGCGGAACAAGTTGCGAAGACGGTCGTTGTCAAGGATGAAGAGTCGCAAAACGCCGCTAACCGAGAGTTTGTCAGGCTGACTAGACTCTTGGATAGCAGTCACTTTTGAACAACCATCACACAAGGCTCTTGACAAAAGCTGGAACAGCTGCCGTGGCCTGCGCAACGTGTGAGGCAAAAGACGATGGCATAACTTGCCCCTAAGAACAATGTCACAGCTGTACTTTTAGTTGTAAATGAGTCGGTATCGCTTATAGATAGCGATGAAACCATTACTACTGTATATAGAAATTCGTCACACTTATCATTCATGACGGGACTTGCCCTACTCACCACCTTCCCTTTTGGTTCTCTGCCGTGTTTAGGGTGATGCGACTTGTGAAGCCTATCATTTTGCCATGCGCTTTACTCCCAGCTGAGACTGTCCTTATCAGAAACAAGCTTTACGATGTGGGGTAGGTCGCTAATGCAGGATGCAGGACATCAAGCAGAAACGGCCATCATCACATGCTGCGATTGGCGGTTCGGGGCGTCATGTCAGGGGGGCCTTCCAAGTACCGGAGTCAATTCTAGCAGTCATCGTTCCAGAAACCTTCCTCATTCGATGACTTCGCATAGTGGGAATGCTTCTTTTCCTGACCGACGACCCATCATGGAAAGGTGACTCGTCTTTCATCCAGCCCGCATCCGAGTAACTGCCAGCCTATCAGGCGCTCAAGTGCCGAGATCGCCGCACCTCACTCGACCCGGGCCGCCGTCTGGCGAACATGGGCCGCATGATTGGACGGGCGCCCTGATAGGGAAATTTCCCCAGGACCTGATGCGCCTACCTTCCCCTGTCAGCCTCTCTCCGATGCACCACCACCCACCTAAGGGGCACGATGGAACCTTGTCTCGCACACCGCGGCGAGCCATAGAGTCTTGCAAGCCGTTTGGCTCGCTCTGAATGATCGCTGCGCGGGAGACTGGTGCTCGCAGATCACTTGGTATAAGACATGGCCAATGATGCTACGGAATCGCATTGTCCCCTGCGTTGGATCTCTGGGCACCGGACGGCACCGGACGACGAGGTTGCAATGGCGGTAAACTATATACAAGTTCGTTTAATAGAGTGAATAAATGTATATATTGTGATCGTGAAACCCGTACTCGGGTTACCAACCCAGTCGTAAAGATCGAAACCACCACGCCCAACATGTCTCGTCGTCTGCTCTCCGCCATCGCCCTTGCGTCCACTCTCCCCACCGCCCTGGCCTGGGGAGCCATGGGCCACGAGACCGTCGCCTACGTAGCGACCAACTTCGTCGCCTCGTCGACCAAGACGTACTTCCAGTCGCTCCTGGGTGACACGTCGACCGACTACCTAGCCTCAGTGGCCTCGTGGGCCGACTCGTACCGGTACACGACGGCGGGCAAGTTCTCGGCGCCGTACCACTACATCGACGCCAACGACAGCCCGCCGTCGAGCTGCAGCGTCAGCGTCTCGCGCGACTGCGGCAGCGCCGGGTGCATCGTGACCGCCATCGCCAACTACACGAGCCAGCTGCTCAGCTCGAGCGTCAGCACCGCCAACAAGCAGATCGCCGCCAAGATGGTCGTCCACTTCCTCGGCGACGTCGGCCAGCCGCTGCACTGCGAGGCGCTCGACGTCGGCGGCAACGACATCGACGTCACGTTCGGCAGCGACGACACCAACCTGCACGCGGTCTGGGACACGAACATCCCCGAGAAGATCGCGGGCGGCTCCTCGCAGACGACGGCCAAGAGCTGGGCCACGACCTTGACAACCGGTGCGCAGCCGCGGCCCTCCCCATCACTCTCCCCCTTATATGCGATGCCGGTTACTGACTGCCTTGACAGCCATCAACTCAGGGACATACAAGTCCTCAGCAGCCGGCTGGGTGAGCGGGCTCAGCATCACAGATGCGCAGAACAGCGCGCTCAAGTGGGCACAAGAAGCGAACGCCTATGTCTGCTCCACGGTGCTCGCAAAGGGCATCACGTACGTCGAGAGCACAGACTTGAGCGGCAGCTACTACACGACGGCCACCCCCGTGGTATCGCTGCAGATTGCAAAACAAGGGTACAGGTACGTATTATTCTTAACGGAAAAGGGGCTGCATCCACTAAACAAAGTATGTAGACTCGCAAAATGGCTCGATGCAATTGCGGCGGCAGCTTAAGAAAGCGAAGCTCGAAATATCGAACGTGATATGGGTGATGGGGATCTAACGGTGATCAATATTGGGTATCTCTTGCGTTGCTGTGCCGAAATGTTTCTATTTCGATTTCGCGCCCCCAACGGCACACACGGCTGTCTTGAGTGGCTCGCTTTCTAGCCGTTCATGTACATATTTCCTCATGTGACGAGTTTATGGCAAGCTTAATCCTACAGCTTCGGCGTTTCTTTCATTGCTGATCTCAGCATGGGCGCCACCTGCTTGCGACTGTGCCTCGTCTGCTTCTGCCGCCAGCAGAGTCGCAGCTCGTCTGGCCCGTTTGTGTCGTCGAGTTTGCCATCGCCCCACGTCTCTAATTTGAGTTCGTCCTTGTTCTTATCAACGAATGTCTTGACGACCTTCACCGCTTCCTTGTTCAGAGCCCACACCATGAGATCCCTACTGAATCCATTGGTGTGTGAGGTAGTCATGATAGATGCGATATCGAGATGTTGCTCCTCCGCCCACTCGCGAAGTTCCTGCACCAGTGTCTTCTCGTCTCCGATCTTGCTCAGCATGTAGTCAAAATTCTGCACGATACTCGATACGCCGAGCACCATGTTCCCGTCGTTCCACTGCTTGTAGTCCTTTCGGAATAGATCTCTGTAGCTGAGGCCGGACACGTCTTCTTTGACGCGAGTGACCTCGTCGAAGAACTTCTCCCTGTCGTAGCCTGCCTCGCTGCCGAGTTTGGCCTCAATGAAGTCCACTGCCTCGACATCGGTATCGGTCGTCTTATCCTTGGACGTCAGATTGGTTGTGTCGATGAGGATCGGCCCCAAAGCCACATGCGCTAAATGGGCATCGACCTCCGTGCTGTCAGCCTCAGCAGACAGACTATCCCACGTGTCGCGGCAGCTCTCGACCACAAGGCTCATACAGCTGCCCGTCTTCCTCACCACCCGCGGGTCTCCATCCGCGGGGACCTTGCCCTCGTCCTCGTGGTGGTCCACACAGCCCACCACAAATTGGCTGTACGGCCCCTCCAGCTGGCCCGTCAGCGCGTTGTGGTCCACCAGCAGCCAGCGCGTCTGCGCCGGGTCCAGGTCCTTCACCTGCGCCAGCTCAGACAGCGTCAGCAGGTCGCCAGCCTGGACGTCCGTGTACTTGAGCACGGCGTTAAGCTCGGGCCGCAGGGCGAGGTCGGCCCTGGGCAAGTTGGAGATGGGGATGTGCAGGGTGTAGTGGGGTGGCGCATGCGAGCGAATGTACGCAAACAGCAGGGCCGAGCACAGTGAGTCGCGGTCTATTCTTGGTTAGCAGTCGTTGGGTACTCGGCGTGGAGACATTTCAGATATAGCGGGTGTAGGATTCAGGAGGACCCGGACGGGACGGGGCGGAACAGACCTGCTGATTCGTTGCCGACGACAAATGTCAAGGGCGTCGGTCTCTGGCTTGCTGGGGCTGCGAGGACCTTCTTTGCCCGGGCGAGAAACGCGCTTAACGAAGCGCGAGCAGGTGGCATAGTGATGGAGAGGGTATCAAATGATATGTGTGAGCTAAGAATATGCCGAGCGGCCGATTGATGCCTTGGGTGAAGTCAATTGGCAAGTTTGGAGGGTATAGAACAGCCCTCGTGCATATGAGGCAGGACTTCCCGAGCTAGGGGTAGCAGCAGCTTCGAGACCATTCAGGGTTGAATCCGCCAAGGAGCCGCACCAACAAGGAGACTCAATGGAAGCCTGTACTTCTAGGATGTCTGTTTTCCTGCAGTTGCGCATGCAGGTATGCGTCTAGCTACTACTCGAGTATGCCACCTGGTGATAAGGCCGTGGTGTCGAGTTCTGTTGGTTGCCTGAATGGATGAATCAATGAACCGATGGACGGTGGATGCTTTTGTGTGTGCTGTCGGCGAAGCGGCAACGAAAAGGGAGGGGCAGACAGTTGTCAAAGCTACGATCTGCGGTTAGACCAAGAAAGGTTAATAAGGTATGACAGAGGTTGACCTCGGACTCCCCAGACCAGGATGAGGGATCAAAATCTGAAGTGTCTTTCTCCAAGCCTCCAGAAGCACGTGCAGTCTTGTTAGTTCAAGTCTAACAGATAACCGAGTTGAGTTAAGTTGACAGACCGCCTTGTCTCTGTTGTCGAGAGCCGAAGAGAGTCGGCGCTTAACTGCAGTGAAGAGTCGCCAGTTTGGCCGACCTTGGAAAGTCTGTGTAACCAGCAGAATGGATGAATGGAGGGGGCAACAGGTAGCGATTGATGGAAGTGACGTTATCCCGAAAGCATTCTTAGCGCCTCCAAACTTCCCACTTGCAGTCCCCAATCTGGTGTAAGTCCAAGGCACAGCAAGCCAAACAGCAGTCGCAACTTGTGGGACTGGCCCGAAGCTGGATAAGCGAGAACCCCAGCAAATTCCAGCAAGGCTCCCCACAGCAAGGCACCTGAAGTTGATACATGTATGTATATCCCGTCGCCAGGAAAGGAGGCACAGCAATCGGATACGGGGCGTACATGTACAGTACACCTGGGCAGTATATCCATCTGCCTTAGCAAAGGCGCGCATATCTGCGTGAGGTCTCTTGTTAGCGGCCGTCTGTCGCACATCAGTCCGATGAGTGCGGGCGCCAAAATGGCGGGGGCGAATGACGAGCCCGAATTTGTCACTTGGACTCCGAAAAGCGGCGAATTGATATCGGAAGAAGGTCACTTATGGCTGGGTAAAAGCGCTTAAGTGTACATCTTATCGCGGGGTGCCAGTCCGACATGGATTCTAAGGCAGAACTGCATTGGATTGGGAATTCGGTTGCTAAGAGGAATTCCGGATACGCAATTTGGTGATATGATATGCCGCCGACCAACGGCCAACACACCTCCGCGGTACGTCACGCACGCACGCACGCACGCATGCAGACTCCCAGTCCACATTCTGGGGCGAAAACCATACCCATGATAGTTGCGGTAAAGAAGGAAAGGGTGCAGATATACAGTTCTAATTGGGGGCAAGCAGACAGGAACGACACTGCATTGGTTCCGCCAATAATATCTGGATCTGGGTCAATTGCTGCTGTCTTCTTCCGGGGATTCGCAAACTCCTGCTTCATTCACCAGACCCAGAAAGATAATTCTGGACAACGCCTGTACTGTACAGCACGCGAGCCGGGTCCATCTTAGACCATCATTAGACTCATCTTCAAGGCGGACCCTGAACCGAACTAGATCCGGGCCCGCAGCGCGCCTACTTATGTTAGGGTTCTTTATATACTTCCCGCTCGGCCCCATCCCCATTGTAGATAGATAGACTCGATCTGGTCGGAAATAGATATCAAGCCCCTCGCTCCCCGCCTACCCGACTTCAGTTTCCCCAGACCAGGACCTCAACCTTGCTCTGCTCTCGTACGCCAGATCGTCATCACAAACCATGGGCTCCCAGCCAGAGCCCGCCCCGGCGCTGCGCCTGGCCATCCTCGAGGCCGACACGCCCCTGCCCGGCACGCAGGCCAAGTACAAGACGTACGGCGGCGTCTTCACGAACCTGTTCACGCGCGCGACGGCCCCGGAGCCCGTCGAGTCCGTCCTGCGCATCACGCAGCACGACGTCGTCAACGACCTCTCGTCGTACCCGGCGCTCGATGACATCGACGCCATGCTCATCACCGGCTCCAAGCACTCGGCCTACGAGAACGACGAGTGGATCGTGCGCCTCGTCGAGTTCACCCAGAAGGCCGTCGCCAGCGGCCGAGTGAAGGTCGTCGGCGTGTGCTTCGGCCACCAGATCGTCGGCCGCGCGCTCGGCGTCCCCGTGGACCGCAACGACAAGGGCTGGGAGGTCAGCGTCACGGAGCTGAAGCTGTCCGAGGAGGGCAAGAAGCTCTTCGGTCTCGAGAAACTGGTAAGACTGCCCCCGCATCACCTACTTACGACTGGGGCATTTCTACTCGCCGCGAGCACTGACTAACACCGTGACAAAAACGAGCAGAGGATCCACCAGATGCACCGCGACGCCGTCTTCTCCTACCCGGCGGGCGCCATCCCCCTGGCCGAGACGGACGTCTGCCCCGTCCAGGGCATGCTGATCCCCGGCAAGGTCATCACCGTGCAGGGCCACCCGGAGTTCACCGAGGGCATCGTGCGCGAGATCCTCGAGGCCCGCCACGCCATCGCCATCTTCAGCGACGAGGTCTACGAGTCGGGCATCGACAGGGTCGCCAACGACCACGACGGCGTGGCCATCGCCCGCGCCTTCATCAAGTTCATGCAGGGCCAATAGAGAGCGAGAGAGAGACAGATCGGCAACCTTTGTGGCTCATGGCTTAGAGCAAATGGAGTAACTTTCCGGCGTTCGGGTGTTTGGGGTGGCCGGGCTTGGAATAGACAGACAAGACAGACAGACACATAACCGCACTTTACGAATTGAATAGTCTCATTTGGACTCACTTCATCCCAAGGTTACTTCAGTGCATATCCTACAAAGACATTGGTGAAAATGCAAATAACATTGAAGAAATACGTCATCTTCGCGCTTCATGCAGAACAATGTAAGCGGACGCCGCCTTTGATTACGCGGATGCAGGAACAGCTTGCGCTTAATCAGCCCCGTGCCTTTCCGTGATGCAGAATGCTAACAAATCCAGCCGCCAATACGCCAGAGATGCACCCTCTAAAAATGCCCTTCCATCTAAGTATCCTGAACCGTTGGTATTATTTGTTCCCCAATGCACCTGTCATGCGTTATATTAGTCGCTCGGCCGGGATGCCAGACCCCTTAAGCCCGTTGCCCCAGTCCACCATACCCGTCTCATCCTCGTCGTCGCTCCAGTCAGACGATTCTCGGGGTTCACGATCCCACCAATTTCGCTTCCCGCCTTGCCTCAACGATACGCCCCCTTTTGTTTGCCGTAACACCCTCTCGTGCTGCGCCTCGTCGTCCCTTCTCTGCCGAGCGATCCGTGCCTCGTCGAACATCTCGTCCCGCGTACGGCCTGGGTTCCTTCGCCGGCCGATACTTACGTTAAATCTCATCCGAAGGCCAATGTTCGTCCAGAAGCCACCTCGGGCATACCGCCAAGGCCGTTCCCGAAAGGCAAACACAATGCTATCGGCGAAGCCTTGTATACACAGCGAAATGAGAAATGCAAGTCGTAAGCCAAACGGACCGCGGCCATTTAGGGCGTCTTGATAGCGCTTGATGTCGCTTATGAAGGGCAGCACCCAAACGAGCATGTAGACAAGCGGATACAAGAAGAGAAGTCGGAGCTGCCGACGAATCTTGTCTCGGTTCCGAACAATGCCGTCTGGGTCCAGCACGTCATTCGAGAAAGGCAGCGCCGTGCATGAAAAGCAGCCATCCTCATGTTCCACGACTTGACTTGTTCCTCGTCGAGACGGGCGAAATATGTCGCGGAGAGACGTACCGAAGCTCTCGGGTTGGATGTCACTATCGAGTGAAACACGACTTGGATGTCGCTTAGGGTGAATAGGATCGAGTGGCTCGATATGTGGTGAGACAAGATAGATGTTCTCGGGAGCAGCGTCAAGCTGCCTTTGACTACCGGGATTGGATGTTTGTTGGAAATTAGGAACCTTCCAGGATATAGCCTTATTGTCAGTATGGGCGTCCAGATGCTCCTTTCCACGTTTGAAAACAACTTTTGTAAGCAGAAAGGTTCTACAAGAACAGTGCAGCTTCCTTCCTCGAGAGCCTGAGCTGTGAGGTGGCTTGGGGATCAGATCATGTCGATTGAGGGTCTGTGAGCGTGGCACTTGACTGTCGTCGTTGTCTGCTGTTGTAACCATCGCGGATGAGCTTCGCCGGCTATACCGCCGCATCAGCAGCCTGACATAGAGGTATATACAGGAGTATATGACGATGAGAATGACAAAGTTGACATATCGCGGGATCCAGGAGAGAGCCATTCGATACCAGCTTGGGTGAGTCGGAAGGTAGCAGTATTCGCCGGTGTCTACGTAGCCAGGGGTGCCTTTGATAAACGCCAACGAAGCCATGATGATTGGAACAAAAACGTAGAAGGCGTAGGCGAAGTGACGATAGGGGTAGAGGCCTTTTCCACCTCCCGCTCGTCTCGGGTATACAAAATACAAGGCGGAGTGAATGGCGATGAGCAAAACAGCCACGTCGGAGGATTCGATCCCCAATGCGAGAAAGAAACCACTGGCCTGACAAAATGCTGAGTCGGACGAGATCCGGTCCTTGCGAGTTAGACTGACAATCGGGTACACGGTGAACCATAACGACTTCATGAAATCACTTTGGATAAGTAGCATTATTAGGCTTTGTATGTCAGCAATAGATACACCACATCTCGGTGGGATTGACAAACATACTCATGTCGAAAACTCCGCCTCATTTTGGCAAACCAGTAGAACGAAATGACGGTGGCGATGAGGCTAGTTAAGGAGACACTGAGAGAGACAATCGCAAAGGCTCGGTGATGAGGGTCTCGATGTTCACCTGAAGGGGCCAATATCCTGCCATCTAACAGATCGAAGAGGGCAGTCATAGTGGGTGAGGTTATTGGCTACACGGCCTCATCGGGCCACCTTGCCTTCGACGATACCTAGGAAGAATCGAATCAAATGATGGACGGCGTACACAGATCATGATACGCTTTCAAGAAATGAACCGTCTGTCGCTTGCATGACGATCGTATCGTTTCTCCGGGATCGTTCTTCTTGGAACAGGGACCAGTATTGATTCGGCGGCAAAGGAAGACGAGGCAGAAGTAATGGTGTGCCAGCTTGCTTTCGAAAGCAAATGGACCGTTGTTTGAGCTAAATTGAGTCGAAATGACAGAATGAGGCGTTTCCCACGTTGCAGCTACAGTTTGGTGGGAAGACTAGAGGAAGAACCACCTGGCAAGCATGCTGCTCCAAGAAGAGAGTACGATTTCGTCCTTCAAAGATGGCAGGTGTCCAAAGCAAGTCGTTCTTTCTTCTAAAGTGAGAAGGGTCTTGATCTGGAAAAGAAACGTGCCACAACGCTGGTGTGTAAGATGGAAAGAGACAGCCACGCAGGAAAGAGCGACGAGTTGGCAGTGACACTTGACAGAAAATGGAATTTGGTGACGCAGGAGGCAAGTAGGTAAGGTCCATATGGCAGGCATATGGCAGATGCGTGCGTCCCAAGTCAGCCTCAAATACCTGACATGACCAAAATGCAAGGAGACCCTCGCATGCTGCGAGTCACGAGAAACAAAAAAGGGAATGCGGGAATGCACAGCGACGCGAGGCGGGAACCGAGAGCAAGAGGCAAGACTAGGCCTGCATCCCCATCACGCATTGTCCCATGCACGCACATTACATTACATGGACATACACATACGTGCAATCCTCCGTCCGATCGGCTGGGACAATCGTTTTTGCCAAGCACGCCTAGCTGCGACATGCATTTGACCGGTCCAGAGGATGTAATTGGCGCCGCCTCTCCTCCTTGGAAGCCTAACCAGCGAAGCCCAGCACAGCACAGCACAGCACAACAGAAATGCAAACGCAACGCCTCAAGTGCCTCCCACCGGTCCTTAGTCTCGGGTAAGAGGCTGGGGCCTCCACGGGGCTAGCAGCTCGCACGAAATGAGCTAGTTGGAAGCTTGCGGCGGCAGGAGGTCAATGGTTCAGCGGTTCAGGGACAACGGGCGGTAAGGGCTGGCTCGAGTCCACTCCTCGAGGGGTGGGCGCTGTCGTTGGACGGGAGGGGCCAGCGAGGCGAGCGAGGGCAGGAACAAGCACAAAGAAGCAAGGCGATTGAGCAATGTATGATGCTGTAGGCGTCCACAATGTCTCGGCACAAGTCGCGTTTTGGGCGGTGATATCCGCAAGCCATCCCGATCACCTACGGGCTAGTCTCCCGTAAGAAATGACAAAATGCCCAACACGGTTGCGAAGAAAACGTCCACCTACCATCAAAGACGCATCTCCGACGAGAAACATGTTTATGAACGCATGGTCCAGCAGTGACTAGCCCCATGGCGTGGACGACGAGTGTGGACGGACTGTCTCTCTCCTCACCTTAACTCATTCTCTCCACACGTCAGGAGGGGTAAAAGCCGCGCCGGCTGCGGACTTGGCTTGACCGGCGGGTGTCCAACGGCGGTCTGGAGCGATCCATCGTCAACGCCTTGATGCTTTTCCACTTGCTTCACCGCTTCAACATGTTTCGAAGTGAGCACTCAATATGCTTTCCCACCTGATCTGGAATGAAGGAGGCCGGCGGCTGTCGGGCGACAGCAGTAAAGGGATGGCGGGCAAGGCAGGGTCTGTCGAGGGAAAAAGAAACAAACAGGGAGAGCTATCATCATTCGTCCCAGTTATTGGGTTAAGCTTTTCCAGGGGTGGCACAGACCAGTAATTACCTACATTACGAGTGTGGCACACCTGCACACAGACATTTCATCCCCTCAAGATGCACCCAATCCGAACAAGTCTTTCTTGAATGTCTCAAAATGTCCAGCCGTGTCAACGTTTTCGCTGATAACGGCCATCAATGCTTCAGCAGACTGCGAAAGAAACATGAAATTATCAAAAAATAAAACGTACAACACCGAGGATTCGCTGGTCGTCACCGACCCAACTACTAGTTCAGCGATTGGCAGCTTAAGTACACGAGAGCGGACGGGATCGTCTGTATTCTACCATCTATGGTCGTACGTGAAATAATTCACATCCTAGTCCACTTATAGCAGCATTGCAATATTCTGGGTATAGGTTGCACAGAAAAATGTGTATACTATTAGATAAATAGAGGACAACAGTTATTAAGTCTTGCTGCGGAATCGACTTTCATCACCCAGAGGCTTAGCTCTCTCAATACTAAACAATGAACGAGAGTATCCCACCTTAGACGGCAACATCTACTTTACCCGGGTTTTGTTCTTGCCGCAAAAGGTGCCAAACGTGGAGCCTCACGGCTGGAGAGGGAAATACGACATCCAGGATATGGTATGTCAAAGGCAAGTACAGTGGACCAGTCAATTCAGAATGAAGTGCACAAAGCAAGTAGAAGAACCAGGTGGGCAAGCTGGAAAACTCAGTGGCTCGTCAATACTTTACAACATCTTTTCCCTAGGTGCTTTACCAGCACCCCGAATACACCCCTATTTCAGCACCCTCTCATTACGTATAGGCCTCGAAATTAAACTAATATGACCAATTCTTGTCGGAAAAGGCCCTCACCAAACCAGACCTTATCAGATTTATGCTTATCAGAGATATCAACTGTGAAACACTTTATCAGGAACACCTCCATCTTCATGACCCCGTCAGTTCGCATCGTGAGTAACATTATCAGACGCCTCCAGATTCCTCATGTGACAAGCTGTAGAGCGCGTACGAGCATATAAATCGGTAATGCAAAGTTCATTGAACTATGTCGATCATACAAAAGAGATTTGGGTGCTTGCACACCATATATATATACTGAGTAGTACCCTGTCTGGGCTTGGGGAGCTTACTACTTACTTAGGGGCTCCCGTTCTGTCACACCTCAACACTTTGTTCAACCTTTCGAAGTTGGAGTCCCCAGATCGTTTGCGTTTTCGGCTTATGATCTCACTCATAAAACTAAAAGGCCCGTTCTCGTCACAATATTGGCAAAACTGTTGCCATTGTTGAGCTAATTTGGCGATGTCGTCGAAAGGTTCCTCTAGCCTGGGGTAGAAGTCAAGTTTTTTAGCTCAGTCAATATTTCCATCGCACTTTCTATATCCATGAGGTCGAGGTGTGATGTTTTCGTTCAGTGATGAGTAATCTTCTTTCATAGTTCTTAACCGTGTTCTGACCTAGTCTTCAGAAAGAACCTTGATTTGAAGTGGTGGATTTCCACCAATCATATTGGTTGTCGTCTGCTAAGAAATCATCACACGCTGTACATACGGTTTGCTCCCCTAGTGCAGCGCACAGTCGGTAGCAAGTGCTCTATGGCGATGTTCTTCCAGAAGAGAATCTCTTCGGTAAAGAGCTTATGCAATATGAACATTTGTGACTAACTGTTCGTATAGATATAGTGCTTATCAATCCATAGAGAGAGGTTTCTTTGTAAAGCTGTGACGTGGATTCGTCGGGCGACCTTGAGGCTCCTAGTGTGACGGGCGGCTTAGATCCTAGCTTTGCCAGCATTATAAGAAAACTGAAATCTTCACTGTAAACCCTCAATATTCTCCTCATATTCTATAAGTTGTTGCCTAATAGCCCTTGCTGGATTAAAGTGGAGTAATTGGTACCTTTGTCTGAAGTTTGGATCGTATAGTATACATCGTGGGTCTCAAGTGTATTTTATACGATAGCAGCCAGCACATCAATTGCTGGTGTAGCTGAACCGTCTTCGGTTAGATAGACGCAGATCTCAGCGTCCCGCCTACCTTCTATATCTTTTGGCTCAGCTGTTGCAGTTATCAACACGCAGTCCTTATCGGACGTTTGCAGTTGGCTCTCCCCTAATATTGGAAACGGGTCGATATGGTCTTCTTGTAACTGTTATTAGTCGAAGGATTTAGACATTCTTAGGAATGGCTCGTTGGGCTCTAAAACATCTCCTCTTTCGAGCTAAATATAAATGAAGTATATAAGATCTCGTAGGGTGTTGTTGTGGTATTCGATGGTGAGATCATGACGGACGCTAGAACTTTGCACGACTCTACAAGCTGTCCTTGTTATAGCGGTATGGAGGACATGCCTAGGGATCTAGCATATAGCTTCTTTACCACCTGTATGAACTTACTTGGATTGTAATATTTGGAGATAGATAGAGTTTGCAATTTCTGCTTGAAATCGGATGCATCGTTAATAACTTTTTGGGCATCTTTTGTAACAGTTATGGTGGAAAGCTCTTGTACTTGATGCCATTGGGTGGATAGATATATTTTGAACGACATAGCTATGTGGAATTGCTCCTGGGGTTGTGGATGATATGACGGTACCGATGGTCGAGATATCCTAGTCTATTCCTCTTCTATTGCCATCAAGGCGGTGGAGTCTGTTAAGATCGTGTGACAATTGAGCTAACTGACAAAAGTGAGAACGTCCTCTTCAGAAGGACTCAATATGTCGGCTTATATGTTCTGTCACAGATCGAATGAGACATATGCCCAAGAATCAGTCGACAAAGAGGCTGAAGTTGATTCTGTGGAGCAGATTGCAGAAACGTTGTTACATTATCTGCAGTTATATAAAGGCAGAAGTATCTCGATTCCACAGGATTAGCATGGCAAATCACTACTACATCCGAGTCTAAGGCCAAGAATATAACTAAGCTGAAACGTAGTTGCTGAGATTATCGCGTGCTCTATCCAGCGGCATGGCTGAAAATATATCGGCGTCTTGGTAGGATTCACTGGCGGAATCGCTTTCACCACCTGCACGTGCTACAATTCTCAGAGCGCCAATGATATCCTCCCGATACATGTCCCCCGCCCGATCGAAGTGATAGTCAGCGAGCAGGGGCAGTTGCAAAGCTCCAGCACGAGACGTAATGCAGCCGTGCCATACATCGATTACTCGCTATATTGTGTGAGCCGCAAAACAACTACGAACATCTGAAGCCTTCCCCATCGGAATTCAGCTCCACCCCGAATCCACAGCCTCGCCGCACTTCGCGCCGCGGCAAAAGCACACTTTGATATTTTTTAGGCCATATCAAACAATCTGGTGATTGACGACATACACTTTTTTGCTAGCACTTCTCTCCAAGCCGTGATTAATAGCTCACTACCTAACTACCTTTGTCATATTCGGCCGACAATACTTTACCCCCAACGGACAAACGGACAGCCAGGTGAGAAAATACGACATGATTGGCATGATCGCCCCGTTCTCGTTCTTGCTTCGGCTAGGCTGCTGCTTGCCCTTCTCTAGTAACAGAGCATCTCATGACTTCTCGTTTGATGTGCTCACAGCAACGGCCGCCGACCTGAAAAGCTGGCAAGAAGAGGGCAAGTTGTCCAGTAAGCAGATCGTGGAGCGCTATCTAGCACAGATCGAGGCGAACAATGACTATCTCCACGCTATCATATCAACGGCACCACGAAGAAAGATTATCCTGCGGGCCATAGTCTTGGATATCAAGAGGTTGGTTGGTCTTCCGCTGAAGCCATTGCATGGCATACCAGTCTTGATAAAGGTAGGAACAACTTGTTCCTCCCAGAGACTTCCTCCTCCACCACCCAAGTTCAAATCATTCAAGCTCTAAGCCTTTGTACAGGACAATATCGACACCCATCCAAACCTTGGCATGCCAACAACTGCCGGCACATTTGCTCTGCAAAAAGCAAAAGCTGAGCGACATGCTCCTCTTGTTGATCAGGTATGAAATGCCAGCATCAGTGAACCCTACGGCATTCGAAGCTTAGCTTAGTATTCCGCGTTTAAAAGTTGATCAAAGCTGGAGCCATCATCATTGGCAAAGCAAACCTCAGCGCAAGTCCCTCCAGGAACCCATTTTCTAGACATACATCTGCTAACTGACACGACACAGGAATTAAGCAATTACAGGTCTTCCCCCTTGGCCGTGCCTATAGCTTGATGAAGCTGACCTTGCCTTATAGGGGCTCTCAAATGCCCAACGGTTGGTCCGCTGTTGGTGGGCTGACGCAATCACCCTACGTTATCGGTGGTAAACAATGGAATGATGGTTATGGTGGTCACAGCGTGAGCTCTCCCATCCCGCGATCAATTCAGTCTTGTATGCTGGTAGATAACACGTGTATTGCAGGCTGTTGGTGGATCTTCTTCCGGCTCCTGTGCTGGCGTAGCCGCTGGCTTTGCACCAGTGTCGATCGGCACTGACACAAACGCTTCAATAATGGTTCCTGCGACACGCAATTCTGTCTATGCCATGAAACCTACTCTAAAGCTGGTATCACAGCAAGGGATCTGTCCCATATCTAAGGACTTTGACTCGGCGGGTCCCATCGCCAGGTGTGCTTATGATATAGCGGTCATGATGGATGTTATAGTGAACCCTCAAATGAGAAAGGGTGCTAGTAGCTACACTTCACATGTCACAGGATCATTCGAAGGCATTCGCATTGGAGTTCTAGATCCGAAAGATTGGCACTTGGACACAACTATGTGCCGCCCAAACAAGAGTTTTGACGATCAAGTCGTAAGATTCTCTGTCCTTCTTACTAGATCGCTTCGTTTAGCATAGGAAGTTGACGTCTAATTAGGATAGGGAGGTGGTAGTTGCGTATGAAAAGCTCAAATATCTTGGTCCAGTTGTCAAAGAAGTGTCACTTCCAAGCACTAAAGAGCTAGATGTTGATGGCATGAACCAGATCACTAAGGTGATGGGTAAGTGGACCGCATTATTGACTATGGGCGAAGTCTCACACATTTGCAGATTCTCAATTCAGAACCACCATGGACAAGTATCTTGAGTCGTTGGCATTCAGTGAAGTTCGAAATTTGGAAGAGATGATGGCATTTATGAATGCTCACCACGAGAAGGAATTCCCTCGAGGTTCGACGAGCCCAAGGATCTTCGAGCCGCCGGGTACTGATCTTTCGTAGAGTCACCCAACATGAATCAACTCAAAACTGCCTTGGACTTTCAAATACCTGACGAAGAGTATCACAGAGCCCTTGATGATGTCAGAGATTTTGGACGACAGAGATCCGTCGATAAGTGCCTCGAAGAGAACGACGTTAACATCATTTTGGGTCGAGCTGACTCGAAGATCAACAACTATTACGTCAGCGCAGGTATGATACCTTTCTCTTTGTTAAAAGTGTTTCTTTGACTGACCAACAGGTTACCCAATGGCTGTGGTTCCTCTAGGCTATGCAGAGTTTAATGGCCGACCTTTCGGTCTCTGTGCGATTGCCAAAGCAAATCATGAGGGCTTACTGATCCGCTTCATGAGTGCGTGGGAGAAACGTTTCAATACTGAGAGGCGTCTTCCTACTTGGATTAGGGGCAATCCTCATTCGGAGAGACAACCACGAGAAAACAAAGTTCGTGGTCAAGAGTGAGCTGTGACAAGCTCCGTTCCAAAGGAAGATCATTATTTCATCGAATTCATATGCGAAATTCAATTTGTAGTATCACTAGTTTTCAGCCTACCAGAATGAATCTTGCTTCCAGACTCTATCTAGGCATTTGTCTCCCGTCATCTCTGTCAAGCTTGAATCTTCTGTGCGGAGTGACTAAAGAAGTGTCGAATCATGAGATGAGATATCGGAACCATGTCTACGCGATGGATGCTTACATGCTGGCCCAACACCCCTGTGTGAGTCATAGCTATTGAACATGATGCACTCCTCGAGCACAACTTCGAATATACCGGAAATTCAACGTGAAAACATCCATCAAAGTCAATTCTGTGAGGCTGACGTGAAGCCTTGAAGTAATGTAGTGGCTGGTTATACGGTCGACCAAGATTTTAATAACACTTGGGGCACTATACTGTCAGTCACGGCATTGCGTAGTCGTCCATGTGCCAGTGAGCTTTTGCGAGAATACTGGGATGATCCTGTATCGATAGAGCGCAGCTACAGCAGCGTCATGCGACAATACACGGACGTATTTAAGCATTGGCCATCCAGACAGACTTGCAGACGGAGATACTTCGGCTCACGACATTCGGACCAATGAGGTGAGCTGGGTGAGCCTCGCTGCTATAAGCTCACCTTGGGCTATCTCCTCGGGGTGACCGAGGTGATCTCTAGGTGATCCCTGTCTAAAGCCACCTGATTTCGTAAGAGCAACCATAGGGTTTAATTAATATAATGCTTTTAAGTATCTTCTCAAAATTGGTTCTCAATTTGACATCTAAAGTATCTCCTGACATTACCAACACAAGTATAAACAATATTAGAGACCTATCCTATCAGGTACTATCTACTAGATCAGAGACTACAAACAGCTCCAGGTCCTCGTGGCTTAACAGCATAGATAGCAGCCACCATCAATGGACTGGGGCAAACCCCATATGGCTATCTCGAGCGAGGCTGACAGCTTCCCGTTACTGTCATTTCCATACATGGCCTATCTCTCAGGGCATCCTACCTACCCATAGCCGCCATCTCCATACATGGCTGGTCCATCCCACTGTCTAGTCTGATCCAGAGCCGTGGATCTCAACCACGATCTATGAACTCTAACCCTGGCGAGCCTTCTAAGCCACACTATAGCCAACCATAGGTATCACAAACTCTATATCCCTGGTAAAAAGCCAACTATTAAGTCACCCTAAGCATTTTTAACGAGAAAGATCACAACACCCCAGGGCAAGCTCATAGAAGGAGACGACAGATCGTCTCCTCCTCTAACGGATCGTTCCTTAAAGGTACGATCCGTCCTTCTTAGACAGATCATACACTATAGAGAACGATCTATGTTCACTGCCTGACTGGAATAATCACTCTCCTCGTGTACTGGCTGGCGGTTTGACCATACCGCCCCATATGGGAAGAACAATTCATGTTACTTGACTCTATCTCCCCTAATGGAAGAAGGATCGTTCTATATAGCTCTATTAATTAAGACTTATAAAGAGATTATAGTCAATACTCTTAAAGCTAAAAAATAAGACCTCGAATATAACTTTAGCCGATTTGTCACAGGTTGCGAACCCT
>NW_006921051.1:0-976 GCF_000392275.1 Phaeoacremonium minimum UCRPA7 | reverse complement strand
TTCTTTTTAGTTGAATTGTTCTTATTATTGAGACTATAGCTAGTTGAATAGACTATCTATCTGGCTTATTATATTATAATTTAACTTTTTTTTAGACTTAGTTATATAGATTTATACTAATTAGGTATGGGAGCGTAGGTATTCATTTGAGCTATACTGTTGAAAGAACGTTAACGACTGCTGTTAGATAATAGTAGGTTTGAATGAAGCTATCATTTATTATAAAGTAGTATTTTAGTCAGTTAGTCAGTCAGTCAGTCAGTCAGAATGGTTATACGAAAGGGACCAAGCAGCGGATAATTATATAAACTCTATAAATAGGGCAATATCTAAGTATTCATTAAATTATAGATAACTATAATATGGAAGGGTTTTCTATCGAAGGAACTATATAGAATATAGTAATAGAGTTGATTAGTTAGCTTAGAGAAAGAATTCGACAACTAGAAGTCGAAAGATAGACTAAAATAGAGAGTATTATAAGTATACCATCTAATGAAGGCTTAGTCTTTGAATCAAGAAAGAAGAAAGCCACTCTCTTTAACCTATCAAAATTCGAAGATATATAAAATGCCTTCTAAGTGTAGTTTAGAAAAATAAAGAATAAATTGAAGGTAGATAAAATAGTTATTAAAAGTACTTAAGACTGGTTTGCTTATATCTATTTAAGGCTAGGAAAATTCCCACAGAATATGATAGTAGCTTTTGTTAAGAAAGGAGGTTTAGATAGGGCTTATGATCCTGATCAGTATCTGGAATACTTTTACAGATGTTATAGGAACCTAAATACGCAAGCTTAAGCAATCGATCGATTGAGAGATTTGAAACAGTAAGAAAATAAGAGTTTTACTATATTTCTATCAAAATTTAAGAAGGAATTAGCTAACAGTAAAGAAGGAAATTGGTATGATACTATTTAAGTCAATTATTTGGAAGGGGTACTGAATAAACGATTGAAGGTAGCTTTAGTCTATCT
>NW_006921050.1:0-5083 GCF_000392275.1 Phaeoacremonium minimum UCRPA7 | reverse complement strand
AAAATACTCTTTAAATCTTAAATATTGTATAAGTCTAGCCTATCTACTACTCTTAATATCTTTACCTCTTACTAGTCGATTCTGTCAGCATATATTAGCTTATACCACTATTTTTATATCTTAGAGAATCAAAACTAGAACCTTTCATCTTAATAGTTATAAAGTCGATCTAATCTACTTTTTATCTCGTTTGTATAAGATATAGATTCATTTATCATTATCTTATCTCTTTAAGTCTTAGTCTATAAGGCTTATCAGACAGAAGTAATAGTAGATAAAGCAGTCTTCTACCTATATAATAAACATCATATAATATCGCCAAAGATACGAAAGCTTATCTATGAATATATATAGTCTATACCTAGCTTTATATAAGACTAGCAAGAGCTATAGTCCTTTATCTTTCTATCCTCTACTAATATAGCGATCCTATTTCTATATAATCTGTTTCTCGACGGCCTTACCTATATAAAGTACTTCTATATCGTATGATAGCTTAAGAATATGAAGGCATACTATCGAAAGGTATATGGTTGGTTAGGAAAGACTAAATATAGAAGGCTCAGCAGGCAGACTACCATTATATGAAAGTCTAAAGTCCTTTGTCAACAGCTTTTCTTTAGTCGTATAGCCAGTAAGCTGTTTAAGGTTGTAAGTTTAAGTTTTAAAGATTCTGCCTACTTAACTTAAGAGAGCCTTCACTCTTCAGACTCTAGCCTTAAGAGAGTGCTCTCCTTCAGCCAGGAGTAATATAGGAAGATCCACACTTATACGACCGACCAGATCGAGATAGGTGACAAGAAGTAAGAGTCTAACCTTTGGCTCCAGCGAATATAATAGACAATCTACCTTTAAAGATAGGATCGTGCCAGACTACTTAAGACCACTAGTCTTAATATAGTCTCTGACGATTTGTCGACTCTTAAGACTAAGAATATAGTCATATTAGCCAACATATCAGTCGACAGGATTATACGAGCGTCTAAGAAGATTGTTAAGGCTATGGTTGTAGGATATATGATACTCTTTAAGATCAATGGTATCACTAACCCTACAAAAAAGAGAAGGATATTTAAAAGTTATATAAAGAAGCATATTCTCATATAATATATCTATATCATATAATGGATCCTAGCTTATATCATTCGGATAATAGAGGACTGAAAGCTAGCGAAGAGATCTAACTATACTCTGACAAAGGAATAGGAGAGTATATATGATGACTTTATCTTTAAGCTGTTAGAATAGATGAATAATCTAGATTGGGAGTAATAGTCGTATAAGAAGGCTGACCGACTTCTACTTACTTTTATAATATCTTTGTTTGATCATCAATTAAAAGATAACGTATATAAGAGTACTATACTTAGCAGCCTTACAGTCCTTAGCGTCTAAAGGTCTTACAATAAGAGTTAAGGTAAAAGTACTCTCAACTGGCTTATGTTGTATGAGTATACTCTATTCTATATAGTAGTGATTAAGATTATATGTCTTTTCGTCATTTATAATGTATATCTCCTTAATCAGCAGACGGCTAAGAAGATTTGGATCGAACATAAGATATCATAAGAAGACGTAGAAAGAGAGATACTAGGTATGTTTAGCCTTATACGAGAGCAGATGATATAGTTTATAACCTACCTAACACCTATAAGTTAGCTAACACTAATGAGCTGGATCTTAGATACGTTTGCCTATAGTATAGCTATCCATACGACAACTATAATCTAGGGTAAGATACAGTAGGTAGAAGAGGAGGTCACTTATAAGAGGACTACCTTCACTATGATGTAGCTATAGGAGATGGTCTATATAATAGCAAAGGAGCTGACCTATATGATGGTAAAGCTTCTCTTCTTAAGAGAAGGTGAGAGTCTACTAAAGATATAGTAGGACACTATTAGAGATGATATTAGCAATAACCAAATAGGCTACTCTTTTATGAAAGATCAACGAAATTATTAGTTAGCTGACAGAGTAAAGGTACTTATATAGCATATTATAAAAGACCGAAGTCTCTACTATAAGTAGATTCAAAAAGAGCTATAGCCTTTTCGTATAAGAGCTATCTTAAACTATTTATGGAAGGTTGACTACTTTCACTCTAGGCTTTTACTGCTTACTTACCTAACCTATGGCTAGCTAATAAGAAGGATAAAGCTTTTGTCTATTTGTTTTCAGAATATATTGTATAAGACCCTTTATAATATCTTTATCTAGAATAGTCTTATTATTATAGTCATATGATATCATAAAAACTATTCGATAAGAGAGTCTTATAAGACGATCTATCGCTATCTACCCTAGAAGGTAGGATAGTATCTTATATGATATCTATAGCTTATACTTCTTCTTATATAGTAGCTATAGAGTATTAGGTTAGAAGAGCTAAGGCCTAGTCTTTTTCTCTAAAGTAAGATACTTATGAGAGACTCTTCTCTCGCTAGTAAACTAACAGTAGCATTAGACGATGAGGGTAGGCTTATATAAGGCGAAGGCTCGTCAGACGAAGAGAGTGCTAATGACGAAGGAGATGGTAGAGATAGTAGAGATAGTCTAACATTTCCTCTCTAAAAGCCAGACAAAATAAGCTATATCATATGCTAGACTAGCGAGCGTCTAGTCAATATCTCTCTTAATATCTGAGTATAACGATAAGTGATTATAGCCATTATAAGGCATTATCTAGGCCCAAAGGTTTAGGCTGTCTAGCCTGGCCTATCATACGATGACGATGACAATGACAATAAGGCCTTAGCTGAAGAAAGTCTTCAAGATTATATAGAAGATATATAGACTGATTATACCTTACTGACGGCTGGCACAGCATACGGCCGGCAGATAGAGAAAGGTTTAAGTCTTCCAGTCATATAATAAGATAGATTTCGATAGGTGAGTGAGAGGTGGTACTACTTCCTTAGTTTCCAGCTAGAAAGCCTTGTATGACGACGACATAAGAGGTCCTTTACCGCCTCCATATAGCAATAGCCTAGACTTTTGTAGGCTCTCTACCTTAGTCAGATCTAGTAGGTCAACCTATAGGCTTAGCTGACTCAAATGCTTAATCTTAACATAGCTATATTTTCTAGCATCCAACAGCCGATTATCAAGGCCATCATATAAAGAGAAACGCCCATCCTGTAGATAATAGCCATAAGAGTAGGCAAAAGTATATCCTTTATGTTGCCGACATACTACTCTCTAGACAGTGTCAATATAATGATTATGCCTATGCTAGCCCTACGTAAAGACCTAGCGGATAGATGTCATATAAGCTAGATTAGCGTAGCCGTCTGACAGTCCTAACATCCTATTTAAGCTATATCTATCATTCTTATAACGCTAGAGTCGGTTGTTATAAAAAGGTTCGACAACTTTGTCAATAGGTTGATCGTACGAAGGTAGCTAGATAAAGTCTTTCTTAACGAATGCCATCTGATCTTAGACAACTTATATAAGTTTCGGCTGACTTATCTTAAGCTAAGGGACTTCTTTAGTAAGGTTAGAGTCTAGCTTATATATATAACAACAATATTGTCACTATATAAGCAAGATACCTTATTTAAGCGTTTAAGGCTTAAGCCAACAAGAGTCTAAGTTTATAGAGACAGGACGATATAGTCTAACCTACAATATATTATCGAAAAGGTAGCAACCAAGGCCGAAAAGCTACGTTAGACCCAACAGATTATCAAAAGACTATTAACATTATATGAAGACGGCAAAATCATCATATACTATCGTTATATAGTCTAGGTTAAGAAGGTCGGCAGACTTCTTAAGTATCTAACATACTATAGTAAGGTTAGAACAATCGATAAAAAGGAGGCTATCATATGGGAGTTTCATAGCTTAAGGTATATTATAGCGGCTACTAACACACTTAATATTAGGCTAGACATTATAACTATACAAGAGGTTATCCATCTTAACTGTCTTAGGCTATTATACGACTATATATAAGAGATAGAAAGGGTCAAACAAGATGGTAAGAAGAGCAAGATGATTCTACTAGCCAACAGCATAGATATAAGGAAGGAAGACTCTTTTTTAAAAATAGAGACAAAGATAAGGATAGAGACGGTGGCTATACTAGTCGATAGAAAGGCTATATAGTATGAAGAGTTCATACGATAGCTAAAGTATAGACAAATCTTTCTTAACAAAATGATAGATAGATATAAGAGGGAAGGTAGCTATAAGAAAGTAGAGGCAGAGTATGACAACTATCAAGCTAAAAGAAGAAGAAGAGAGAAGGAAGTATACGAAAGGTAGGCAGGCGAAAGGAGGGTATTAAAGATCTATCAAGAAAGATAGATTCGATAGCATCATACTTAAGAGGCTATATGATAGGGACGAAGACAGTCGATAAAGTCATTTGTCAAGTTGGAAGGGTTTCTAAAGCTTTAAAGTAAGTACTATATTGTCTATAGTATAGTATAGAGGAAAAGAGAGAATCTGTAGATATAGTATAGTCGAAGAGAATGTCTATACAAGACAAAGTAGAATATAGTAAATAGATAGGTAGGTAAGGTTCAAGATCAGATATTTCTAACAAGACGGCTAAAAGCATATTCAGAGTGCTTTCAGTATAGAGTACCATAGAGGATCTATAACCGCTAGATGGTGGATGAGAGTGGAAGGTTTAGAGAGAAGGAAAAGAAGAGAAAGGGGAAGGGGAAAAGGAAGAGGAAGGGGTTGTATACGATAAGATACTAGTACTTTGAAGTGCTAAAGAAAGTGATTAAGTATGGTTGACAGTATCATAAGGTGAGTATATAAAGGATAGTAAAAGGGTTAGAGAGAGAAGGGTTTATATATAAAGAAGAAAAAGAGAAAGAAAAGAAAGAGTTTTAGATAAGAAGCTTAAGTAAAAGGAGAGACTAGGAAGAAGAAGAGAGTAATTGGTTATATTATTTATTCTATCTAGTCTATAAAAAGGTAGAAAAAGGTAGATAGTCGTATGAAGGAGTTAGAAAAAAAAAAAAGGTTGAATTTTCTTTCTTTCTTTTATTTTATTTTTTTTCTTAATATTATATAAAAAGACTATTATTATTATTATTATTATTATATAAAGTTAAAA
>NW_006921049.1:0-321 GCF_000392275.1 Phaeoacremonium minimum UCRPA7 | reverse complement strand
CCCCCCCCCCAAAACCCGAGGTGTGCGGTTGCTGCCTTCCGCGACCGCGATGATTCATATATTATTCGCGATGCGCCTCCCTCGCGCCTCGCCCTGCTGTTGTTCTTGCTCTGCTCTTGCTGGACTTCAAGAACTACAACCTACCTAATATCCTGCACTGCAGCTCGCACTTGCCTACTTCATCAATACCCAAGAGCAACCTAATATCGCAAGAACCCTGTTTCTTGCTGGCATATCTAAGCCACGTACCTTCCGCATCGTGACCTGTTCATCCGCACTTACACGAGCGCCCTGCCTTGGCCACCACCACTACCACCACCA
>NW_006921048.1:138014-220387 GCF_000392275.1 Phaeoacremonium minimum UCRPA7 | reverse complement strand
AGACCCTGCTCCCCCAACTCAACATCGCCGCCGCTAAACATATTTTACCCGCCGGGTGGAAATTGTTGAGACGGGACGGGGTGGGAAGATCTGCAATCTTTGCCTAAGATACATTCTCAGAACTAATCAGTGAGCTTTCAGACTTCAGGCCAGGCAGGTTGCTGAGATGAGCTGTTTTCCAGCGTTGAATAGCTTCTTGAAATGTCCGAATTCTGGTAACAGAAATCGGTAAGGAGTGAATATTTAGAGGTGACCACATGAGGCTTTCCATATAAGGGTCCTGGGATGACAGACTTAAAATACTATCAAGAATGTCATCATTTGGGGAAATAGCAGCATTCGGGTTCTGGCGAATCTAAGTGCATCCTGCGATACGACCATTTGATAGATGCGCGTAAAGGCTGCCAGCGAACAAGCAATTGAGATTGCTGATAATGACCTCTGACTGCTGACTATGGATTCAAATTGTCTGAAGTACAAATCTGCTGCCCTGACGTATCTCAGAGTGGAAGGAATTTTGCCAAGGAAACACTAGATTGCTTCTCAGTCACTGATGTTCTACGAAACCATTTATCGTTAGACTTACTTCGAAGTACGCAAAGAGAAGGAGAATTCCACTCAGTATATCTAGCTTCTTATTGAATTCATTGAACTCTTGTGCCAGACCTTGTAGGGCATGGGTGTAGGTTTGGACCGCAATAACTTGAGTATCAAGCCCTCTGCTGCGGTCATTCTCACCATCTAGAGAGTTCAATAGTGTCGCCCGATGTAAGGTCCCAAGGCTGACAATTAAATCAAAGAGACAGTGAGACTCGAATGCTTCTTGACTTAAAGAGTCTTTCCAAAATGGAAGATGTTCTTGCGGGAACAGGACCATGACTGTCCTTCAGAGATACTGGTTGTATCCTAAAACGTCCCGTGCTCGAAGATGTGGTCTTTGGGCCGGTCCTGGGTTGGTCGGAAATCCAACCAGCGGTAAGCCATCTGAACGATTTGCTGAGGGGTTTCTCAAACGCGAAGTAGTTGTGCTAACGTTTAAGGTCGTCCTTGATGGAGAGCGGCTGCGTTGTAGTCGTTGAGTGTGAGCAGGGCGTTTGGCTTCGTATCCTAGACATTCGATGTTGGCTGCGAGACAACGTTGACACCCGGGCTTTTCTTCATCACACTTGACTTTCCGAGAGCGGCAAGTTAGACAGCCTGTTCGACAGCGTCGCTTTCGGTGATTCATCCCGCTTTGCATTATCACACACGCGCGCCAGGATTGTAATAATGAAAATGCGGATGCCATTGCTTCTCTTTCTTGCGCCCCTCATGTATATTAGCCGAGGCTGCCGACTTGAAACGAACTTGCCGATCGAAGCGAGATTGCCGAAACGTTGCGCAAACGTATCACCTTACTGGTTATATAAAAATTATAAACAATCGCGAAACGTACAAATTCGACAAGGTGAAGTAATGGACGACCTATACATTCTAAATATATATGACCCTCCTTATGAAAGTTGTTGCATACCGCTTTGGGACTAACTTTATCACCGGAATCTTTATATATCCTTTACTTCTTTATCAAACAATAAAGAAGTTATGTCCTGTTCCTTCGGCGGCATCAAGCGTAAAGACCGGCAGTACCCTCTCAATCAACCTGATGGTTGGAAGATCAAATACCCACGATGGACATTACAACTGCCAGCCGATATCAATAAAATCTCTGTCGCGTATGTCGGGATCCAGTCCACTCAAGGATCGGGTGATGGGAATGTATTCAACACTCTGCATAAGCATACTGTGATAGAAGCTCAAAGAAAAGTAGCTTCTCTGATAGAAGAAAGGATCTTGGGGAGTTCTGGCATGAGTACTCCAGAAGAATGGGAGAAACTGTATGTTGAGTCGGGTTATGACATTCCCGACACAGAGAATATCCGTCTTCTATTGGACCAGTCGGGTCGCCGCAGCGGCTGCTTTGCGAAAATTAGGCCTTCAGAGCCTATACCAATCACTACAATCAGAAAACGCATCCGCAATTGGTTTGTGGATTGAAAGCTTCACAGTCCCGAAAGAGAGGTTCGAGACGATCTACTCCGGTAATGATTATCATCAAGGAGCAGGGTCTCTGGAAAAGGCAGCACAAATCCCCCACACCTTCACCGGGTACTGGGGCGCTGCGAGAGATCGTATACCTGCCTCATCTGACAACAACTTTGTACCTCAATTCACCGCATCGACCCCAAATTTCGGAAAAGACACCAGACGTCGAGTTGTTGGAGGGCATAATTACGATATGCTTCTTCATATTAGGTCTGGACAGTACTGGGAACGTTGTCAAGGAGAAGAGCGTGAAGCATATGAGTCCATTTCTCGAGCCGCTTCTTCGTAAAGGAATGAGATATCTGGAGGATAATGCAAGAGAGACCGGAAACTTTGGACTACGTTCCATGCGCAACCTCATTCCTAACAGACGTCTTCGGCCGTGGGAATTAGCCAACCAACACGAATACACTGGAACAAGAATCTTGAATAGATGTGATGATAGAAGTGACACGGGAACAAGATTAGAAACGTGCGTTGCCGGATTTTTCAGGTCACTGAAAGATCTCGAGTCATGGGCGGCAAATCACCGAACTCATCAAAAAATATTCCATGGGATTCATGCGCATTCGCTGCGATTTGGTAAGCAGACGTCAAAGGTTCGCACCTGGCATGAGGTCGGTATTTTAAATGCGGGCGAAGTTGAATTTGAATATGTCAATTGTGATCCAAGAACGGGACTTCTGCCGTTCGTGGAGACAGACGGCTGATGCTTTCACTCGATGAAAATTCTTATTTCGATTATGTAGTAATAACGATAACTGAATTATTGCATTACCACTAATTCTAGTTCGGGCTTGTCACACGTTTCAGTCTTAAGATTCATAGAGCCCTTTCTTGCCGGTCACGTTTACGTAGTCTAAAGTGAGTAAGGACTGTCTAGTAGGCTAGTTCTAGCGCTGCTGGCGTCTTGGTGCATGGTGTAGGACTGATCTGTTCCTCACTTTCTATAAGACTTGCCCTGTTCACACATGAAAGATATACACAAATTGAGTTTAGTTTTGATAAGAGTCTGAACTAGGGCCCCGCTCCTCGATCCGTGCGCGCTCGACATACTCGCTTAAAAAAGCACATGGCTTCTTATCTCGCTTAGCTCGCTAGAGACTCGGTTTTCACAAGTTTTGAGGACCTACAGTAGCTGGGAATACAGATGCTTGGCTCGAGATAGGCTTGTTGACTAATACCTGATATGTTGCTACGAGCTTCAACGAGATTCTCCGTTGCATTCCTACCCAAGATTCAAGCAGTTTAAATATGAACGCGAACACCCATGATGAAACCCGGACTCATTGTACGTTTCCAAAGCATGAGAAGGTTCTATCAATTTGTTGATGTCTTTGTGTCTCCGTCATGGGAGACTCTGTAGCTACGGTTTTATCTTCGTCTGTAGGATATGGGGTTGTCATTGGTGTAGGGTCTTTCTTTACCTTGGTTATGATTGGGTTATCGATGATACAGGTACTTTATTGAGACCACAATGCTTGGGTAGGGAACTAACTACGACCAGAACAGATATACCAACTACTCTACCCAAGGTGCAGAAGAGTTCAACACTGCAAGTCGCAGCATAAAACCGGGTCTTATCGCAGCCGGCATTGTCTCAGCCTGGACCTGGGCAGCGACTTTGCTTCAAAGCAGTACAGTTGCATGTACTTATGGTGTTGCCGGTCCTTTTTGGGTAATTGAGATCTTCCAAGTGACCAATCAGAGCTGATATCAAATTGATATGCCGCAGATGCAACAGTTCAGATTCTGGTATTTTCGCTACTAGCTTGCAAGACAAAAAATGAATGCACCACGGTGTCACACATTTCTCGAAATCATTCGTATCCGTTATGAACGCCTAGCTCACGGAGTCTTCGCCTTTTTTGCACTTCTGACAAATGTCCTGGTGGGAAGTCAACTCTTGTTAGGCGGAAGTGCTGTGCTCACCCCATTGACCGGAATGAATGTCTACGCCGCCATTTTCCTGATCCCCACTAGCGTTGTTGCCTACGTACTCATGGGTGGATTGAGAGCTACCTTCTTATGTTAGTTCTGTTGGATGACATTATTCTCCTGACTGACAACAATAATAGGTGATTATTCTCATACACTCATTTTGATGGTCATCATGTTGTACTTCATGTTCCACGTCTATCGAGAGAATGACCTCATTGGTTCACCTTCTGCAATGTACGATCTTTTGAAGAATGCTGCGATTCGCCGTCCAGTCAGTGGCAACCAAGAAAGCTCTTATATGACCCTTAAGAGTAACTCTGCTCTTGTATTTGGAGTGATTCAACTCTGTGCTGGCTGCGGCGTTGTGTTTCTAGATCAAGGTATGCTATGGTCTCGATTAAATTCTTCTCTTCATACTGAAACTCTCATAGCTTATTGGCAGAGGGCCATTGCATCCAAGCCATCAACGGCAGTCAAGGCATACATCCTTGGGGGCCTTGCTTGGTTTGCAATTCCGTTTGGGTTTGCAACCACACTTGGGCTCGCTGCGGTCACCTTGGCAGATCATCCAAGCTTCCCAACCTATCCACAAATTCCATCTCCTGAGGACATTTCAGCAGGTCTTGCATCTGCCCTTGCAACAAGTGCGCTCCTAGGCAAATCAGGCGCAGCAGCGCTTTTGATTACGCTCTTCGTAAGTCGCTTACCTTGCATGCGTGCTGGGCTGACTAAGCTAACATGGGCTCAGATGGCAGTCATATCTTGCGCATCAGCTGAGTTGATCGCTGTTTCGTCCATTCTTACTTTGACGTGTATAAGACTTACATCAAGCCATGTGCTACGCCTAGAGATATAATCTTCTAGGCTCACACAAATGTAGCCATCTTTGGCCTAACAATGGCAATATTCGCAACAATTTGGAATCTCATCGGAATCGATCTTGGCTGGCTTTACCTGGTTATGGGAGTCTTGATTGGAGGTGCCGTATTCCCTACCGCATTCGCCGTCACTTGGAAGGGACAAAGTCGGGCTGGTGCAATTGCGGGCTCTCTCAGCAGTCTCGCTGCTGGCATAACGGCATGGCTATTGGTTGCCCGCTTTCACTACGGTGAATTAACGCTCAGTTCGACTGGATCAAATTACCCGACACTTGCCGGAAACTTGGCTGCCATGATGACAAGTCTTGTGGTGTCGGTTACGATATCCTTGGTCAAGCAACAGAACTTCGACTGGAACATAACACGCTCGATGAACCCAGTGGAGACTGATGATGAAACTTCAAAGTCGCAAAATCTCACGGGCAGGCAACCAGAGCATGTGGCTGATGGCAACTTCAATGAAACACCTGCAACACAAGGTGATGCCATACCCGAGAAGTACATTGATGAGAACAGTACGGCTCACGATCCAGGGTTGGATGCCATTCGTGCGGAAGAGGAGGCAGAACAAGCACAAGCGGAAATGATTGAAGAGGATCATACTCGCCTTCAGCATGCACTGAAGTTGGCTTATCTTGCCTCCATTATTTTGCCTCTCGTTATGGATTTTATCATTCCGATTCCGATGTTCCTAAGTCACTACGTCTTCTCGAAGGGATTTTCATCGCATGGGCTGTGATTGGTTTCGTCTGGGTTTTTGCATCGATTGCTATCAGTATTCTTCTGCCAGTATGGGAAACCAGAGGATTTTTCAAACACTTGTACGGGGCAGTCTTGTCTGACATTACGGGTCATCACAGATCATGAGAGACCAAGAATGGATAGGACTGCCCTTGGTTGAAAGCAATATTTTTCTTATTGATCCAGTGGTCGAAATATTAGTTGTAAGTAGGGCTCTAGTAACTTGTTACCATATGAGTCTTTATGTTTACTGTTTGGTGCGAGTAGTGGAGCAATTTTGCGGGTATTGTAAGTAGTATATAGTTTGTTATTTGATTAGTAGAGTACAAATGAGCGAGCACCCGGCTTGAATACAAATGTGAGCCCGCTATAAATGTTAGGCAAGTCCGTGGCGAGCAGTGGACTGGTGCCACGCCGTGACACCACATAATATGTCTTTTGTCAGACAGCGCTACTCCGGCCTTTATCTCAATTGTGGTTTTATTATCGATAATCAGATGTCTGTTGAGGACTAGGCAACGAATATCTGCTTTCTATAGTTGCAACATGAAATATGATACCGATGCTAGTTTCATATCAAGATATAGTTTACTCAATCTCTCAAGAGAGTGAAGGCAACGTTTGCAATTGGAAAATTAAATACAAAGAAGATTATTTCGCATCAACCATCTGCCCAGAGCCGTTCAACAGGCCAAACATTGACTTACAAACACCAACTTTCTTTTGCACTGTACCAGGTCCGCCTTAGTATATGAATTGGCAATAACAACGCTGCCGTTGACGTAGATGCCACCTCCTCGCCCCTGGATAGGTGCAATGGTGATCAGCCACTGCATGGACCGAGCCAGCTGCCTAACGCAAATAGTACCAAACCCACTATCGTGCACAACTTGCGACCAGGCGCTCCGATAACAGAGCCGTATATGGGTTGCGCACTTCATTGCACTAAGCGTCGGATCGTACCGCATCAGAAGGCTTGCGTGGTGCTTGCGTACAACTAAGACGCAATAGCTGGCAAAGCAGAGGCAAGGTTGATGCTGTTGACGCGTGCGATAAAGACGCGGAGACATTAAAAACACAATGAGGTAGAAGAATTGTGACATTTTGCCCCTATCACCTTTTTAAGAGGTTGTCGCTCGATCCCGCCCCATGATTTATTAGAAGCTGGGCTGGCGCCCATATCTGCGACAGCCATCTGGTGTAAAAGCTGGTTTTAAAGAAAGAAAACTAGAGTTTACTATACAAACTGCTGGCTTTGCCATCTCGAGCTCAATCTACGTGTGCAGGTCACCCGAGTATAGCACTCCTTGGAGCCATACCTAGGTTTTTCGTCATGATAGGACTCGCCAGCGGTAAGATCTCGGTGGCCATCCTCTATAGAATTTGGTTTATCTGCTCGCATTTAACTCGTTTAGTCCTCGAATTAAAGTGCATCTCTTCTGCAAAAATGCATGCAAGACTACTGTGTGTCAGCTTACAGTTACATCACCTCGGAGCTGATCCAGCGGGGTTAACGAAGCAATCGTCTAAATACATATTCATTTTTTGGAGTTTAGTCATACTGTCCCATACTTTGTGGCTTTTCGCACTTTCAAGACGCCCCGCAAGAAATCTAAACTTTGCAATATAATAAAGCATTATCTGTATATTTACCGATGGGGATCTTCACGAGATCACGACAGACCTCCAAGGCTGTCGTTACAGTAAACCGACATGGAGCCACTTCAATGCTTATCCGTGCCAACAGAGACGAGCAAAAGACAATTCCAGACACGAAGGCAAACACAGAAAATTTCAACATCAATAGCCTCGAGTTCAAGGACGCCGTTACAAGAGCTATCACCCTCGCTAAGCAGACTGGCCTCATCAAATATGATGACCTCCCGCTTCCATGGCGCATAAACATTTACATACGCACTGGATACCGATTCACCCCGTCAATACTCGCCACGGCTCTCTCACTCCTCTATATATCCAACGAACTCGTCAACATCTGGACACACCTTATCCCGGCATTTATAATTCTCCAATATCCGCTGTACCTTGCACCTCCTTTCCGAACATTCCAGGATGAAGGACTCGGAAAGCGGATGGATGCTATGGTCGCTATTACATATTGCACAACCGCAGCTCTTTCTCTTTGCTGTAGTACGGCATGGCATACATTCAGATGCAACTCTCGATTGCGTGTGATGGCCGCCTTTGTCTGCGTGGATATTATATCCATATCTTTGATACTGACGGCATTCAACGTTCTGGTCATTCATACTCTGTTCTACTCCAAGCCACATCTACGAGAGATATATATCTTTTCAAGTTTACTGTGGTGTCTTGCTGGCATGATCCTGCCATGGACAAACCTGTTTCGTCCGATCGAAGTGGCTGCAGTGGTGATTCGTGGGACTACCACTTGGCCACTCACTCGAGGATGGAATCGGGTCATTTTCTTCTGCGGTCTTGGTACTCAGGGACAACTAGTCCCAGCGCTACACTCTGGATTTGTCAATGGCTGGGGATACACCACTGCGATATATTATCATGCCATTCCCGTGGTAGTGCCGATCTTCCTGGGCTCACTTGTGTATGGGAGTAAATTTCCAGAAAGGTTTTGGCCAGGAAGATTTGACTTTATTGGATGTAGCCACAACATTTGGCACGTGGCTACTGGTGTGTCGGCACTGGCTGGGTGTGAGGGTATGTTACGTATGTTTCAAGTTGCCTGGGATAAGTCAGTTGATGGGTAGAAAGTCAAATCCTATAGCTGTGATAGGTCAGTAATTTGATTTTAAATAGAGAATTAACAATTTGATGTGTGTTTGTTTCATGTACTCATAACATCAGACTTCTTTACATCTACACCACTGAGTTGTACTTGTAATCAACCACTGTCATATGCTTATACCGATTGCCCAAATGATCCACATCAAGAAAGACACCAAAACGCCATCAACAATACCGCCCGCCCAGACATTCTGCTTTTTTAAAGGCAGACCATGGGCAAGTATTCTTCTTTCCTCATCATGCATACGTTGCTTTAGGCTTGGATCACTACTTACAATTAAAACATCCATTTCTAGATCCAATGTATACGATCTTTTCCCGTAATTGGATGATCCGATCACCGTCATAGTAATCTCGTTACTTAAGGCTTCTGAAATCTTTTGTGAGCTCCTAGTTAAGCCTCGTACCCACCAACCCTTGGCATGAAAGGTCCAACCTCCTGCTTCATGAGCAACTCCTCTTTGCCATTGTAGCAAGCGCATGAGTGTAGAGTCACAAAGGGTAGAATTACGATAACTTTGCACTTCTATAGTGCTAAGCAAGCTCTGAGCCTCCTGTTGAAAAGCTGTTGGTATGTATCCAGCTAATCCTCTTGCCCTATAGAAACTCATAGCCTCTGGAGCTGCCACTATTATCTTCCCTATTGCCGAAGCGCTGTTTAATAGAGTATTCTCATTGAGCGACATGGTTGTATTCTCGATGAGAAGCCTTACGAGACTCTCTGGAAGTTTCAAATACGGAGTAGCGAGGGTCCATGATCGACTCTCAGGGAGAAGTCTCAAAAGGTGAAAGATAGCCCATTCATTCGTTGATGATGGTAGATGATTTTGGCTCGTGGAAACTGAGTTATCAAAGAGTGGCGTTAACTGTGCAAGAGGATAGATGACCGTGTCAGGTTGACATGTTGTGCTAGTCCCACCTCTCACGGTTGACCGAGAAGCCTCTTTCTGTGAAGGATGCCGAGTGTGTTGTCTCCAGATCAAGGGCGAAATATAACGGGTTGTAGCATTTTGAATTTTTGCCGCTGTGGTCTCTTCAAGGGGCTGACGAAGAAGGTTGGTTATTGGCCAGACCAACTTGAATCCCAGTTGGCTCTCGTCCTCACTAGGCGGAGTTTTAGATTTTACTGGAATTAGTAGATAAGAGAGTCTCCCCAAAGTAAAAATCAAAGAACAACAGTAACTGGTGAGCTCTGCAGACCTGAACAAATAGTACCGATCTTGTCGCTTTTCAAAGTATTCTTGCGCTAGATTTGCGCTGGACTCCGTCAATAAAGGTATGGAGCACTTGACCCAGACGACCTACCCTGTTACGATGACCTCGTCATCAAATGCACAAAGCTTGATATGCTGGAGGCCAAATCCTTCATTTAGTCGCTTCGGCACGATATACTTCCATAGACCCCTGAACTTGGGCGTATGATACATGCGAATCTCGACTCTCTCTGGTGTAAATTCGTGGGCCAGAGTTGCCAGCAGGGAAAGCGATGTGCCAAAATTGGACTTGAGCCCTGGGTCTGGTCTTGTTCCTCTTAAGCCGTCAAGAAGAACGTAGACTCTCAATTCCTTCTCTCGTAATAACGCAGCCTGAAGGGCATGCTGCTATAGTTTTATCAGCTTTTAGTGATACCACCACCGTGCAGTCTTTAGTAAAAGACACATACAAGTGATTGCGCGTCATATGCAATGTATAGACTCGAAAGAACTATTTGCTTTCTTGCATTTGAAATCTTGGATAGTAGGGCGTTGTGAAAATCACTCGGAGAGCTCAGGATATCAATATCCGAGCTGGGAATGCTGAAACTAGGCAAGTTCCAGTCGAACTTTTCGAGCACTTCATTCACCGCCATCGTTATGAGCATTTTGATAGAAGTTCCTTGATTATAATGTGTGATGGTGGCATAAATACGGAAACACACTAAGTAGCAACCTCAATTGCATACATGAGTCTCATTTCTGGATTAAATTCTTGAATAGAGAAAGTCACATTTCCTCTCTCTGCCCCGTTTGATGCAACTGCGGCGGACCCGTCCCCTCCATTGTCAGAACTTAGTGCTGACACCTTGATGCTTTTGTAAGTAGAGGTAACCCTTGGCAAGCGGATTACTCAGCTAACAGTAGGTAGGGAATTAGATTAGACTTCGAAAATAGCATCGAAGTAGCCTATCGGACGCTCTACTATCCTATAAAACCTCGGCGAAGCAGACGCTACTGGGATGCGATTTTCAGCACTTAATCACTCATCGGGTGGGGGCTGCAGTTGCTGTTCAGGAGCTTTATCAGCGCCGATGCGTCCATTGTTATCATGACCGAAGTATACAAAATTCTGTCCTTCTGTTACCAGTGGCAATGTCCGAAAATTTTAGATATGGCGGAGAGTTGTCAATGCTGGGCTCATCTCGAGTGGTTCAGGGCATTGCTTCCACTCTTAGTCTCAGAACCCTTCCCATCCATATTGACTGGATTGTCGCATCCTTAGCGTTCTTCATAGGGCTTTATTGCCTTCTCGCAGAGCCTCTCACGAGAAGTTTTATTCCCAAGCAATGGGCTGGTTTCACAGAAAAGCAAAAGCAGGATTGGAAGCTCCGTGTTGTCTCCTTGGCGCAAAGTTTGCTGTTAGGTCCTGTGTCTCTATATATAATCTGGCTGCAGAGAGCGCACTGGGAGGATCGCTGTCTGATACAACGGATATATGAGTATTATGAGCCAGAGTTATATGTCAACAATTTTGCGCTGGGATACTTCATCTGGCATTTTGCCATGATGGTGATTGAGTTTGACAAACACGGCATCCAGATGGTTGCTCATGCTGTCATTGGTGTGGGCTGTCTAGGTGGTGTATATGTACGTTTTTATACCATGCAGCCTATTCATTGCTCATACATGGAAGCAGTACCCGTTCACATCCAACATGACGGTATGGTTCCTCGTTTATGAGCTGACAAACATCCCCCACAATGTCTACAAGCTCCTCATTCCGCTTGGGAAAGGACTATCTCCCTTGTCAATTGCGAATGCTGTGATATGGATTGTGTCGTTCCTGTTTGTACGTATATTATGGGGTACTTACGCAACGATCTCGTATATGATGGATCTGTACAGCCTTTGGGAAAAGCCTATGACTATCGAGACACTGGGAAGAGACGAGTTTGCTGTTGTTGAGACCTTGCGAGACAGCGGCTTGGATCCTAGGCCGGTCGGAGTGTCTGTGCTCGCTTGGTGTACTGCTTGCGCGATAGTCCTTACAGGGCTGAATTACTATTGGTTCTATCTTATCATGGAAACTACCCTAAGGAAGATATCTCAGAAAAAGGCTTTGCTGGTGCAAAGAAAGAAGGCGGTCTAGACCGTCGAAAAGTAACTCAATGCAAGGACTGTTAGATTCTCAGGCGTTGCTGATCTTGATTGAAGAGCCAAGCCGGAGTGAAACTGCGTAAGTCACGAGCCAATAAAATGTTCGGCAGCATCTAATTGATGCGCGCCGTTTTCATCTTTTAGTTAGCAGAGTAGAAACAATATAGACAGATTATGAAATCTGAAACGGTCCCGGAGGGAAGATGCCTAGAGACATTGAGTGCTACCTAAGTAGGCAGTCATCGAATGTATTACCTGGTACTGAAAAGGTTCTGGGTCGACTGTATTAGGTCCAGGTTTATATACGTAGCCGATGATATATGTTGACTGGAAACATCTTGAATATTGAATGCAGACAGTGTAAGCCTTTGAAGAAAAAAGGAAAAGAAGAAGAGGGCTCGCTAGTCTACGATATTCATACATCCCGGCGTGGGAGACGAAAAACCTGGTGCTTGATGCAGATCAATCAAAGATGTCTTGACGGCTCATGGTGAAAGGCCTGGTTATGTTAATTGAACACTAAAGCACTTCACCAGAGTCAACAATGATCCGTCTCATCCTTATCATCATCATGCCTTGGTGTCTTCAAGGTCCAAATGTGCTTGTTCTTTACCACGCAGATCGAAAGCTACACAGGGGTTTTTTCAGGCTCTACAACGAACGAGGCTCGTCTTTCCGGCGTCTCCATGTTATGTATTTTCTCTAGATGACCCGAGGCTAAACAGATAGATAGATAGGCTAGATGTGCTTAGAACGATCCAAAGGGAGTTGACAAGCCCGAAGAGCTGTCGAAGGAGTTTCTTTTGAATTAAGAGAAAAATGTGGATATGTACCTCCACACCTACGAGAGGACTTATAGCCATCCCGCATATATCAATCTGCAGGAGCTCCAAAGCATGGACAAGGAAAGAGCATCCTACCTATAGATAGCTCGGCACCTGCCTAGCTACCTATGTCTAGGTCTAGGTACCTTTCGGGTTAGATTAAGTAGGAGATAGCTGGCTAGGTAGATACCTTGGTATATTAGCTAAGAGTTCTCGTATGTACCTCCTTCTCTAGGAACCTACCTAAATACCAAGCTAGGTAACTAGGCTCTATGGTCTCACCTCACCCTCCTCTTTACCTAGGTTGGTATGTAAGGTACACTCGAGGTAGATAAGTCCGTACTTTCCCTTCTCCTTATTTTCTCTCTGTTTTCCTCCTTTTGTTCAATTCTGTCGCCTTGCAAAACTCGATGGAGACTCTCGAGGTCTTTTCCTCGACTCGTTCTTTCTCCTTTGTTCGTTTGTTGTGTGAATGGCATGATTTTTCTCTGTCGCCTTCCTTCTATTTATTCATTTATTCTTCATCATCATCATCATCATCATCACTATCGTGAGGTCAGCCAGTCAGTTTGGTAGTTATTGTTTCCATCCTCGGACCCCGCTATCCGCCATCTATATAGGTAATAACACCTCCTTTCCGCCATGGCAAATCCCTTGATTCTTCTCTGAAATCTCATTGTTAGTTTCATCCGCATGATTGTATGTTATGATCGCCTCCCCACTCATTCCCGATCCTCTGACAATTTGGATCCCCACTCGTTTAGTAACCACTAGGTACCACTCGAAAATCGGGAATCTAAGGGTCGGTGAGCATAGCTCCGATGCGGCAAGTCTGGACCTCGATTCTGAGGTGAGGCCTCGCTTTGATGCGGTCGCGCTAACCCCCTCTATTTACCTCTATCGGACCTATCGGACTGTCGAGGGAAATTTGATATAGGAGAGCATCGTTGACAGAAACGAAGGTCGCTCGATTGGATTCAACTCAGATGTCTGGAGCGCCTCGAACAATATCGACACCTCAGGGGTAAGGACGATTCTCTTTCCAGTGGTCGTTTTGTCTTTTCTTGCTGAAAATCACTGACTGACAAAACACGCCACCCTTGATAGTCAACGTCAATGTCACCGGAGTGCTCCACGCCGGTGTTGATTGGGGCACCGTCTCAACGCCTCCTTGCGATGTCTGGATCTTCAAAAGCTCTTCAGATACCTGTCACCATCATTCATAGGATGCGATGATTCTCAGGGACTACACCGCGGAATGTGGTGATCCCTTCGAGGTCGAGAGCGTCGCATTGTGCAAGTGGGTATCATTTTCTTGAAGGCGTGCTAAGACTGCGACTGTGAGTTGTTGCGCGGCATGGTAAGTGAAGATCCCGAGACTATGAGCTGCGAAAAATGGTACCTAGCCCCTTGGCTTGTTGTTGCTATAGTAGACACCAGCAGGAATTCCACTGAGGTCGGCTCAATTGTAAGACGGTTCGATAATCTTGATTACTGTACCCTCAAGTTCAAGCAAGAGAACCAAATGCGAGAAGGCCCAAGTTGAAGCACATGGCCGAACCACTCAAGTTCCCAACAGCCTGAATTCGGCGAATAGTCCTGATTTCTCTCTTCGCCAATAACCGGTGTTGTGCGTTTTTTGTTTTCTGATTGGGTTTGGAGTAGCTGGGGACTATTATGTTCGTGCTCCATACTCACTTAATGTTGTCTGGCTTTAGAGATCTAAGTCTGAATTGACTCGTGGGATTTTGAAAATTGGGATGGTGCCCACACATTGTACGTTGCTTGATTGAGATGCATATTTTATTGCTGATTGATAAAAATCTTTCTAAGTTGTTGCTGGAGCTGATTCGCATAGAGGGCACCATTAGAGCTACTTAGACTTCTACAATCGATGCTGCCAGCCCCAGCTTTGACATTGCTGATTTGGATTGAGAAATAGGAGGCTTCAAGCCATTTTCTACTGAAGCACATCATTACTCAGACCTCGACTCCATTATACTAAGCCAATTGTCAGAGGGCAAATAACTCGTTGCCGTCTCTTACCGTTTGTGGAAGCCACTTGCGTACACGCCTTTCACCACTTATCGTCATCCCCTCTTGTCGCACCATCATCTTGTTACTACCGGGATTGACTTTCAGTTGACGGGAGTTCGAGCAATCTTTACCAAAACTGCGGCCAGGAGCTATGCCATGCCAGGATGAGCGGCACTATAAACCAGAAATCGACGAAACACTGCTAAGTGATATCTCCTGTGTTGCACAATGTAGAAAGAGTAAGCAAATACTCCATCTCTCTAATCGCGGGTGACCGCAACAGCGAATCTTAATCAATGATTGCAAGAGTTAAATTACGCCGAATTTTATTGACATTGTCTTGCAACGTGTCAACTCTCATCCTTGGAATGAATAATTTGGACACCTCATGTCACTTGATAGGCGCTTTTGGTATTGATCTGAGTTCCGGTGCTGTTGACCATATCTTGAATCGCGAGTAATAGCCAACACATTGAGTTCCCAGTCACCTTGCGCTATTCAGGATATTGATCGTAGAAGAGTGCTGTCATGGCGTGACATGAATGGAACCCAGAAACATGATGCCAAGTACCTTCCGTAGTAAGTCTCAATGCTTTGAGATATCTATGGGGGGATGGCTTATAGGGAGCCAATATGCTCCAATATGTAACCAACCATAGTATCTTATTTCCGAAAGCTTCAGAACCTTCGTTGAGAGAGGTACCACAGCACGCCCCACATTCCTCATTTATTGACACGATTACGCTCTTGCCGTTCAGTCCAGTCATTTTCTTTGCATGACTACTCACCTGTTTTGGGACAGCACAAGTCGAACCAAGATACAAGTTACCTACAGAAACATCAGCACTGAGGAGATCTTTGAAGATGATTACCACCATTGTCTTAACCTGTAGTAGGATTAGATCAGCTGCAAAGGGTACAGGGACGGTCGGGCAGATTCATAAGCTATCAATTGTCGCGCAAGGCTTGTTCTAGTGTCACATGCGTAGGACACACCTTGATCCAATTCTTGTCCTCCCCCCTTCTTCCGCCCCGCACGGACTGACACCGCCTTGCCATTTATCACCTTGTTTCCCAGGTTATCAAGAAGGCATCTCGAGAGCCAATCAGGTCGCTGCTTGCTATCGCCGTGTGTTCAATGTTGTTAAATTCGCGACACCATCAGCACACCATCAGCGGAAAAGCGGCATCCATTGTTAAGCCATTCCAAGGTGTCTAACCCATCTTCTGCAAATAGCCGACAAGATTGGTCTAGCTTGCATGTTCGCTTCGAGGAGCTTGAGATTGATAACTAAAGAGAAACCGCGCATCGAATCATTAATGACGCTTACGGCATTCAATGCGCATCAGGAATGACCCATCCAAAATGCCGGGAATAAACCCCCCCTTCCCCCTTCCCCCCTCTCCCCCACCGTCGGAGGTGACCTGCGCTAACAAATCACGTTCTTTGAGCTTCACAAAATTGTTAATGTATATATGTTGCTTGCAGCTTCTCTTCCGGCTCCTTGCTATCCCGTCAATCACCTCGATCCCCATACTCCACGCCTGTAACCGCCTTCCGCATCTGGTCTCGTTCGGACACAATGAGCTGATGGTGTATTGTCTGCTGGGGCAATTTGCATTTCGGACTAAGAGCCGATAGGCAATTCATCCGAACTGCTGTTGGCCTTTCTCCTTTCCAGTGAGGGCCAATCCCAGCGACAGCACAGGCAGCGGACACCAAGCATACCCTTGTAGGAAGGTCTAACCTACACATAGAGTACATACTGGCGAATGCATAATGATGATAAGTTACCATCCTTGGATTTTGGTGAATTGGGAAGCCAACTTGGCGATCTCTTGGCGATCTCTTGATGGGCTTGGCAATGCGGGGGATCCGGCCGGCTAGTACGCGGAAGACACGCTGACCCAGAAAGGGGGTTGGTTTGGGATTGGCAAAGTCCAGCGAGTGTGTGACAAAGCACGCCACTAGCTCTCCCAGGCCCTTAAGGCGTCTCGGGAGGATTGTACTCTACCTATCCATGCATGCATGCATGTGCAGGATGATAACTACCTAGTCAACTACACTTATGCTTGGTGCCCTGTTATATTGGTATATGAGCTCGTTTTCCTCTTCAACATGGTTTTATCTACCTACACCTAATTCGTCGGCTGGTAGTGGAGAGTGAGGCTTTACCTGTAAACCGATTGAACGCCGACATCCTACAAATGGCATGGATAAATCTCCCCAGTGGCAAGCAACACCTCACACTTTCCTAATATGGTTAAATGTATCAGTTTGAAAGGCCATTCCCAACAGGAGAATTCTCGCAAAGCCAACTCGAGATTCTCTGACAGCTTAGGCAGTGGAAGTAGGATAGAGCGAACCCAGGTCTTGACCGTGGTTGCACGACCTGTACACTTTGTCAGACATGGACTCAGGCATGTCGTGAGGAAGGACCAATACCTATATATCGAAATGACTTCTTTTTACCCCTCACTTGCTTGATAAGAAGAGAAGAGGCAAGTTGGCGAGACGTGGGTGTAAGACGCAGCCATGAGCATCATTCAGGCAAAAGTACGCGTCTACGTACACTCAGGTTGCTGTGCTAGTAGATTACCGCCCGCCCCGTGAGGGCGTCTTTCGGATCAGGAAGGTGAATGGTACCCCGGCCACGATACGATACAATGCTTGGGCCCACCTTGCCAGCGGCCAATCTACCCTCCACCTTGTGGGCTACGACGCATAATGGCGAACGATAAGACAATCTCATGTCGTGGCCTAGGCCAGTGTCATTGCAATGGGCGAAAAATGCACATGGTGCGTACTGAATTGCACAATGCGGACGCTCGAGCACAATAACGCATGTTGCTTGGGTATATATTATCCCTTGGCACTTGCTGTTGTCGCGTCGCCCTGGCGGTCTTCTCTGCCTCCTATCCCTGCCTAGTGATTTGCTGCTTTGACCTGTTCTCTTCCACAATGGCAGACAGACAGACGGACACCATGGATAAACATGTGGCAGAGGACCCGGTTGAGGAAACCGGTCCCCCATCGCGGAGCCCGCCGTCGTCGGACGGGAAGGAGAAGACCGGCCTCGCTGACGACACGACCGTGATCGACAACATGGTCCTTGAGCTGGCGGACAAGCTGGGTGATCGTGCAGATGGCATGGCCCCTGTAGATGATATCCAGTACGTCATGGACAAGATCGAGACTCTTACTGTAGATGAGTGTCGTGCCATCATCGAGAAGATGCTCAAGGATCATGAGTACGACTATAACTTCTCGCAAGCTCAGCGCGAAAAGCTTATTGCACTACTCAAGGGCCCTGCCGACGGACAAACAGTTGATGAGTGGGAGGTTACGCTCAAGTCCGAGACGGCAGTCAACAGATTCTTCTCACCTTACCCCGAGGTGCGCGCAGTATCGACACCCACTGACGACCCAAGCATCCCGTGCGAGACCATCCGTGCCCACCTTCTGGGCTATCTCTGGGCTGCCATTGCCCAGTTTACCAACTCGCTATTCAACTCGCGCTTCCCGGCCATCACTTTGCAGTCTTCCGTCGCCCAGATCCTGCTCTACCCCTGTGGCCTCTTGCTTGCTTGGATTCTTCCCGACTGGGGCTTCACCTGGCGTGGTAAGCGTGTCTCACTCAATCCAGGCCCCTGGACGTATAAGGAGCAAGTCTTGGCTACCATCATCGTTGACGTGGGGCTCACGAGTGCCTACTGTTTCTGGAACATCCAGACTCAGACAGTCTACTACAAGGATACCTGGCTGACGCCTGGCTACGGCATCCTGCTGCTCCTGTCCACCCAGCTCATGGGGTTAGGCTTCTCTGGCCTACTACGGCGTTTTGTAGTCTATCCCCAAGAGGCCATTTGGCCCAATATCCTACCAACGCTAGCTCTCAATCGGGCGCTTCTGCTGCCGGAGGTGGACAAGGAGAACCGTCATGGTTGGACCATTTCGCGCTACCGATTCTTCTTCCTCGCGTTCGGCATCATGTTCCTCTACTTCTGGCTGCCCGGCTATCTCTTTCCGGCACTAAGCTACTTTGCATGGATGACCTGGATCAAACCCGACAACTTCAACCTCAACATGATCACCGGTTCGCAGTATGGCCTCGGTTTCAATCCCATCTCTACCTTTGATTGGAATATCATCGGTACCTACTTCCTCCCCCTTGCATACCCCTTCTTCGCCTACTCCCAACAATTCATGGGCAACCTCCTCGGTGGCCTCATCATCGTTGCGCTTTACTACAGCAACACTAATTGGTCGGCATACTTGCCACCTAATTCCTCTGGCATCTTTGACAATACTGGCAACTCTTACAACATCACGCGTGTTGTGTATGCCAATACGGGCTTTCTCAATGAGACTGCCTATCTTGAATACTCGCCCGCTTTTTATAGTGCCGGCAATTTGATGCTGTACGGCGCCTTCTTTGCCTTCTATCCACTTACCATGGTATTCATTCTGCTCGACTCGTGGCGTCCGCTGCTGCGTGCCTACAAGTCCATGATGAAGGCCGCCATCAACTTCGTGCGCGGCTTTATCATCGGAATCAAGAGGGTGGTCGCCGCCATCAGCAAAGGTGACTTCCGGACCGCTGGCAAGACACTCGCCAATATCTTCGACTCCGATGGCTCCATCTACGACGACTTTGATGACCCACTCACTCAGCTGATGCGCCAGTACCCTGAAGTGCCTGACTGGTGGTTTACCATCATCTTCCTCGTCGCCTTCATTTTCGCCATTGTTATCTGCGCTCACTGGACCCAGCTTAACACGCCCGTATGGACGATATTCTTTGTTATTGGTCTCAACTTTGTCTTCCTGATTCCCATGTCTTACCTTTACTCTATATCCGGTACCACTGAGGGCCTCAATGTTGTCACAGAACTAATTGTCGGCTATGCACTGCCCGGCCACCCCGAAGCGCTCATGTTTGTCAAGGCCTTTGGCTACAACATTAACGGCCAAGCCGACAATTATATATCCGATCAGAAGATGGGCTTTTATGCCAAGGTGCCACCACGTGCCATGTACCGGGGCCAGATTTTCAGCGCCATCATCACCGCACTGATCGCTTATGGTGTTGTGCAATTTGCTGATACCGACATCCCTGGAATTTGCACCCCTGGACAGGTGTCAAACTTCAATTGCGAAAACGGATCTCAGATCTATTTCTCAGCGTCAGTTGTCTGGGTAAGTCAGGTTCCCTTATGCTGGTCTCTGTGACCTCCTTTTTCCCGCACTTACACAAGACCGACTGCTAATCTTTTCTCCATTCCAGGGCGCCATCGGTCCTAAGCGCATCTTTAGCCAAATTTACCCTGCCATGAAGTACTGCTTCCTACTGGGTTTCTTGCTCGCCCTCGTTTGGTGGGCCGGCAAGCATTTTGGTGCCCGTATCCGCTTTGCCTGCCAAACCATTCTGCCCACCGGTGTCTTCAAGACCATCAATGCTGTCATCTTCACTCCACTCTCGTGGCTCAAGCACGTGCACCCATCGCTGGTCTTTAACGGCTTCCTGTATTGGGCGCCACTCAACCTGACTTACTTCACCGGTGGTTTGTATGTCTCCTTTGTTTTCATGTACTATCTCAAGCGATACAAGACGTCCTGGTGGGAGAAGTACAACTACGTCCTGTCGGCAGCCCTTACTGGCGGCGTTGCCTTCTCTGGCATCATCATTTTCTTCGCTGTGCAGTATCACCCCAAGTCTGTCAGCTGGTGGGGCACCAATGTGCTGGGTGAGACCATTGATGGAGGCGACGGCCGGGTCGCGCTGCTTACAGACCTGCCAGCCAAGGGCTACTTTGGTCCAGATACGTGGTCTTAGTTATGAACTAGTTGGTAGGCATGGCAGTATCGACGAGTATCTGATATAGACCGAGGTCTGTAGCTGAAGCCTTAACTTTATTCAGCCCTCCGTAGCCCAGTTGGCGAAACTTTCCCACCTAACATAGTTCAGTAGACTAAACAACAATCCACTCGTGTTAAGTATTGATAACACAAGTTCATTCTATCCTTGTTTGTCAACTATAGTGACAGGTAGTTTGTCAGCCAAACTTTTCTTGTTATAAGGGCTATCTAGTACTACAGCCGTACAAAGGGACCGAACTCATCGTATTCACTTTTTCCCATGCGAAGGACATTTGTCGGCAAGTTTAATGATACTTTGTGTTTCGCACTCTGTAGTGGGGAATGCGCATTTCACCTTCGATGTTTGACATATGCGTAAAATCAAACGTAACAACAAGATCCTGTGAACTATTATCTACAGACACTCAGAGACCAAAGATTACAATGTCTCAATGCGGGAGCACACATAATAGGGAACCATTTGTTTGGAAATAGCCTTATCGAACTGTGTTGTCCACTTTCCACGAAACTGGGATGTCCTGGTCTACGGCAACTACTGAAAGCATTGATCACATCAGGTCCATAGAAACTCGTCTAAGTCCTTATAGGGCAGGAAACAATCGTTTTTGAATCTCGGGCTTCAAGTTAGTTTAAAGGTTGAGTGGATAGCTTTTCGAAAACTTACAAATGATGTATCAATATCGCGTGGCTTACTGAGACCCAGTTTTTGGGCATCAATAGTAAGCTCATGTTTTAGGATCTCGGCAGCTTTGATAATCCCCATCTGTTCCGCAGAGAAGAGAGTACACTACAGCATCCGAAGTTAGTTGATTGACTAGCAAAGACAATGAGAGAGAAGAAAAGGCCGAGAAATGATTGTCTGAAGAGTACTATCCAGACTTATACAAGGTCATTATCCTAAACAAAAAAGGAAGAAAGAAAAAAGAGAATTATATGTAAAGAAATTTACAGGAGTTGCTTACTGGAAGGACGACCAACACCCACGGCCTTGACGCCTAACGCAAGTAGCTTCAAGACGTGACCGCCGGAACGGATACCACCATCGGCGTACACCTCAATCTGCTTAAAGGTTGTAGGATCCTCTGGAATCTATCTTTCCAAGTTTTGTTGGTATGAAGGGATCAGGGCCATACATTTCGAGAGCCGTCTCGAACCCTGAGGGTGCACCATCAAGCTGACGAGCCCCATGATTTGAGAGGTAAATTGCATCAACTCCATGCTCAATTATCCTCTTGGCATCATCGACGGTAGATATACCTTTTACAATGATGGGCACGTCTGTCATATTCTTGAGCTTGAGGTAGTAAACCCAGGTGATGTATGTGGCGTCGGAATCGGTTGGGCCTGCACCCCAGTGGGCGGCTCTCCAGCGGTCGCCATTACCCGCCGGGTTAATGGTGAAGGCGACTGCCTTAGCTCCACAGGACTTGACACTAGTTGGGTAGCTTTGAAGAGCTGTGTCGTTCCCGCCTCTATTGTTGAAGTGCTGGAAGTAAACCTGGCCATTGGTGGTCGATTTACGCGGCTGGGATATTTTCTAACAGATAGATTCGTATTGGCAGTGATGAATCGACAGTTTCCATGTTTCCGCTAATATCTGCTGGAGATATTGGCGAGGCAGCGCACGTTTTCAGTATACTCTCACACAACCCGGGCCTGGAACAGGAGACTCACAAGTTACCTCTAACCCACATTCAGTAGTATTTAATCCTTCTGGTGACATCATGGCTGTTCCTGATAAGGGTGCTGATCGCCTTTATCTATATCATGTTCAAGACACTCAACATATCGAACAGATTAGAAACATCACTTTTCTCCCGGGGACTGGTCCGCGTCATCTCATCTTCGCGGAGTACAGCCCCACGAAGACCCTGATGTATTTGGTAGGCGAATTGGATAATACTGTCAGCGTGTTTGAACTCAGTCGACCCGACACTGTCTGTCCGACCGCATCATCTAGCCTGAACGACACTTTGCAAATTACCCATCTTCAATCAACATCGACTCTGAATAGCAGCAATATTCGTACAGAGCCGAAGAATGACTATTTAGCGTCCGAGCTTGCCCTGTCGAATGACGGTCGTTTTCTTCATTTTTCAAACCGAAATACTCAGTCTGTTGCCAATGTTGATTCAATAGCGGTATTCTCTGTGAACCCGGATCGCGACCAGCCATTGCAATTTTTAGGCCTTAACAGCACTTATGGCAAGATCCCAAGGCATTTTTCTCTTTCAAGTGACTGCCAAAGCCGATTTGTTGCAGTCGCAAATGAGGTTACAAATGATTTGTATATCATGGAGAGACACCCGACCACAGGCTTTTTGGGAGACATCGTTGGCAATTTCACGTTTGGGAGTCTAGATTTGACAACAAACCTTGGACCAATGGCTGTAATCTGGAATTAGAAGGGAGGACAGTCTATGGCATTTGCATATTTATGTAAATGGGTTAGCTTATTTTGACATATTTTTTCATAGCTGCCTCAGTACCGGACGGTGCTGACGTGCCATTTGCGCCCACCCGCGCGTTGGACTCCTGTCCACTTACGTATGGAATGGCCTTCAAGAATGAGGCGAACTCTAGGTGTTTCATTGCCCTGTGACACGCATAATCTCGGCATATTGGCCAAGCTCGGCTGATAGATCTGGGGCACTTGGAATGCTTCTACCTAAACGCACACACAGACACGGACAGACGCATTTTTAAAGCTAATGCAGACGCATTTGCTCTTTAGAAGTGCGCACTGAAAATTGGTGGCAGACCGGTCATGGAGCTAATTGGCGATTTAAACGTCTGGATAGGGTACTTCCGATGTCTCTGAGGCTACATTGATGAGCTATGAGGATGGGCTCGCATCCCTGTCTGTGGCTGTGTTATGACCAGAGCTGCCTTCTTGTGAAGCCTGGCTGTTGGAGGACATTCTCAAAGGAATGTGGCCCTGTCAAGCTTAAAGTTAAAATAAGCAAGCGCTAAATTTTATTACAGCCTTGGCACTTTTGATAGCTGGTGCAATATTGGAAATGAGCAGGATTTCCCTTATTTGGATAATCGAAATTTTGTCGATGACTATAAGATTATACAATATTCAAGATTATCCAAGTTCCCGAAATGAGATTTGGCCTCATTCCGGCGTGATCTCCACTCACCTAGCCATTTTATACCTGTAACTAAGTCGGACTGGCCTGTTCCGAAAGGTAGAAATCATGTCTTGAATCAAATCCTTCGCTACTACAACTGTTTCAGTGAACGCCACAGGTCAAGCGGATTATGCATGCTGTAGTAAGCAGGCTGAATGAATGTGATCACGTCATATCTGCTCTCGTAGCATATCTTATTTGCAATAGTTCATGTGCAAAGAACTTACCAAGCAGCGTATAAGTCTCGGGCACATCCAACAGTGACTCTGGCGGCTTGATTTCGATGACACTAGTGATTCAGGTGTCGTCTTCACGGTGCGCCAACGTAACTCGGACCCGTTCGTGCCGTGTCGCTACCAGCCGCTCCTGCAACCTGCCGACAAGTGTGGCACGGGCGAGCTCCCCGCGATCAGATAATTTGTCAAAATCGAAGCCTCGGGTCAATGCGTTCGCAGTAGGGTAGATACAAAACACTGCAACGACGGCATGGCTCTCCCTCACGAATCATCTCATCTCCTCAATACCACAGCCAGTTGAGGAGGATCCTCAAGGAGACGCCTAAATATTGGCACTAATTCGGATGTTAGTAAACGGGGCATCTATCTGTGCCTGACGCCTGAGTTTTCAGTAAGGATGAATGTAGTAAAAGAAGGCGCGATGAAGAATAAATACCTTGAAAAGGGATACAGATACAGATGGTTTTTAGAGAAAGAGAAAACCAGAAAGAAAGGAAAATTTTCTTGCAATATGCGCTTCCCCAGGTTGTGTTGCAAGACCATCTTTTTCTCTGCATGTACAATCGACCGAGGAAGGGCAAAGCATCCTATCCGGATTCTAGGATGCTAGCGCGGGCTGGGACACGGACCACCTAGCACTCTTTCAAACCAACACCTTGTTCTGAGGCAAGCACGAGGGCGATCTTCGATCTTCTTCAACGTATTGATGTACATGGTATTTTGTGTTTTATTTATTGCACTGTACTTGCCCTCTTCAACTAGGTTTCTTCTCTAGATGCACACTTCCAGACCAAGTTATCAACAATGGCGAGTTTTGACGATAGCACTCAACTCATTGACATATTCGGACCTCCAGATTATAACAACTTCGATGAGTCCCGACCGTTTAGTAATAAGCCTGAGTGCTTGATAGGCTTCATAACTACTTTCCTGGTAAGCTCTATGAGGGGCTGTCTATTAAGCTCAAGATGATCTAGCCTTCTGACAGAATCTAGGCACTATCATGGGTGTTTGTCTGCTCTAGGCTCTATGTTCGGCTGCGGATAGTGCGAATGCCAGGTTTGGATGACCTGTTCGTATTTCTCTATCTGGTATGTTCTATTATGTAGCCAGAACATGACACTCTGACTCTAATATCATTCCCGCTCTATAGATTTTCACATCTGTCGCCTCCATCGTGTTCCTCTTGTGTAAGACTAGTCATCTAATTCAGACTGTATCAAATGACGTAATCATAATAACCGACAACCGCAGCGATACATTACGGGACCGGGCAACATTTTCTTCTTCTTACCGTAGGAAACGTCAAGACATATCTGACGCTCTTCTACGCTCTCAACATCAACCTGAACCTAGCGGCGACTTTCATCAAACTTAGCCTGCTCTTCCAATTTCTCCGAATATTCAACAAAAGTACCTGGCCTTACAATGCGAGCATTATCGGTATTGTTTTAGTCTCTCTTTGGGGACTCATCTTTGTGATACTATCTTTATTCCCTTGCGCCCATATTCCTGACGCCTGGAATATCTTTGCCAGGACAACTCACTGCTGGGGCTATGGTTCGCAGAACCCAGACCTATTTACAGCGACCTTTGTTGCTCACAACCTGATGAATACCCTTTTTGACGTGTATATAACCGTCATACCCTTCCAGATGTATTTCAGACCCGAGACCACATTACGCACACGTTCAGGGTTAATGGTATTGCTATTAATGGGAGCAATGTAGGCTTTCTCCGCCAGTCAACTGTTCATTTCATAATGCTTGCTATCTCATGACGAATAATAACTTTCCGGGTAGTGTCGTGACTCTCTCAGCGTGGCGAGTATCGGAAACCATCTACTACAAGACTGGCTGGTATCCTACTCATGATCCGACCTGGTACGGTCCGCTGAGTATTCTACTCATGGTTCTTGAAATCAACGTGGCCTCCATCTGCGCGTCAGTGCCGATATTCTGGCCTGTTTTTCTTCCGTATTTGGGTGCTATTCTTGTTACACGCGAATACAGTGTCACGCGTCAGGACAGGGCGTCGATGGGCTCTTCGTCACACGCTCGAACCGGGAGTGATGTGGAGAGGAACAAATACTACAACGACACATATTTCCTGGACCAAGTAGGAATGCTAAGCTCAGAAGAGTTAGGCACAAAAAGTCAAGTTGTGCCAGGATGAGAAACCCAGAGAGGCATGAATAGAGCATGTTTTTATCAACACGAATGCAATACCTAATCTTCCGTATTGGTAGCGACGTCGTTGTATGTACAATCATAATATCAAACTCTATAGCAGCAATGCATCATGCCCACAGATTTCGATCAATGTTTGCTAGATGGATAAGCTAAAACTTTGTTCATTTGCAAGTCTTCGGAAAAAGCTGAAATTGAAACGTCATGGGGAGACAATTTCAGTGCGCGAGATACTGAGTAAGCTACCATGGAAGAAGAAATTCAGCGCCAAGTTTCTCCGCATTGACCCTACATGGGGGATGCAAGAATAAAGATACTTCAGTGTGCTCTGAAGTCCCTCTGGGTTGCACCCGCATAGATCAGCTTTTTGTTTCAGTGTATCCTATTGGGACCGTCGCGCGCATCCGGAAGCAACCGCGCGGCCAGCCAGGGGCGGTTAGGGTTAGAAACTGACCAATCAAAACATCTCTCATCGAAAATGCCACGACCTTAACTCAAATTCAAGTGCAAAAAGGTGGATATACTATTGAAGACAACAGATGTGACGTACTAATAAGACGAGACAAAATAAGCTTATGAATTAGGTAAATGAGGGAGACCCCAATGACTAAGTCTTAGTTCAGCATCATGTCATCTATTCAATGTGGTAATGACTCCACTTGGTGAAATTTCTATACGATGCTATCATCATCAAATACGGTGGAGCTGAATGGGGGCTTAAACGGATACCTTATCGAACGTGAAGGATGGCATCATCGGATGGATTTCTCAGCAAGGTTCGACCCCATGAAGGGGCTGTCCTACAGAAAGAGAGAGTAATGGAGATATAAAGGTTCCATGTTGCATTCTGGATCTTCGTCAAGCCTCACCAACCAGGATATCACGATTATCACAGCTATACATCATGATCTTTCCGATGCTCTTTTTGGCGGCGCTGTTAGCAGGTCAATCTGTCGCATATGACACCTTATTCAAATATGATGCTGCGCCAATAGTTGAGAATCGCACACTAGATCAGATCTATAAGGCAGCTCTTTCCGAAGGAGGAGTTGTGACTTGCTGGCACGGCGGTGATGAGAGAACCAATAGGATGCTCTCAAACAAGCCTTCAAGACCTACTTCCCAGGTATGACCTTGAATATCACGGTTGAAGTGTCCAAATACCATGATGGAAATATTGATCGTCAACTGGCCACAAGATCACCATATATAGACAGTATCATACTACAAACTCTTCAGGATCATCCAAGATGGGACCAGGAGGGAGTATTGCTTGATTATGAGCCCCTAAACTTCTTCAAAATTCATCCGGAATTTCGAGATATTCGGACTGCCTGGCATGGAGTCTCGATCTTTGCATGGACCTTCATCTGGAACACGGACCGCCTACAAGAAGGGCCTAAAGAATTCCCCGATTTTCTCAAGCCTGAATACAAAGACAAGCTCGTTTTGACATATCCTAACGACGACGAGGCAGTGTTGTATGCCTTTAACCTAATGTAAGTGCAACACAAGACTATAATAAAAAAACCCCGCCATAACCTTGTATCACAGCCCCATCCGAGTACTCGTTCAAGCGAGCTAGAGTAAGTATATTCAACGCGGACAATCTAAATGGACTCGGTGCAAACGCCACCATGCGCCAAGGCGATCTCAGAGAGCCTACCACCTATGAGAAGTCCTAACTAGTGACAGTGTGGCCAGGGCTGCCAGCAATTACAGGCCTTATCCTCTGATGTAATCCCATTTCTTGGCTTGGCTTATTAGCTTATGATTGGCTTGCACCTGGTTGTGGTTTTTATTTCAGCAGTCACCGGGCTGCTTTACTCCTCACAGTACTATCCAGAAAAGACAACTTCAGCCATGGTTCACTGCAATTCTGGATGTTTCCTTCTTGATGGAAGATGATTAGTTGCTGCTTTTCGAGATTCAGGGGAGACGAAGCCATGGGCACCGTAGAAAGCAAGCAGCGCATTATGAGTCTAATAGGTTAACAGCCCTATTCATGGATTTAATTACATCAACGTGGTAAAGCATCAATGACAAGGATTACTAATACATCACATTCTCCCAAGCAGGAGAAATGCAAGCCATTTCCGATACTGAATTGCGCTATTAGATGTGGCTGCGTTCAAAACTACTTTTCGTTGTAGTTGAATTACTACCAAGACTAGGCCATGATGTGTACACAGGGCAAAGATCGACTAGCGACCTATTTGGGGCGAGAAATCGAACCGAGAGATGGAAAAGAGCGAACTAGAGCAGGACTCAGCTGATTCTGGTTGCTGTAATAGTATGGTTAAAAGGTATTTTAGCATGCATATTGACATGCAGCTATTCATTTGAAGACTTGCACAGCACCACAACATCTGTGCTTGCCCATTTCTTCCCTGGCACAATGTATCACGTCCGACAGATCTAATATGCGCCCATACTACCGTTTCACACCTATGAGAGACATGAATTCTTCACGCGTCTTGCTATTGTGGTGGAAGCATCCCAGTACACAGCTCGTCATAGCAGTAGTATTAGCCTTTCCAACCCCGCGCATTGTTATGCACAAATGGCTGGACTCAAAAACGACAGCAACGCCCTGAGGCTTCAGTATCTCCGTAACGGCTTGAGCAACTTCCTTGGTCAAACGCTCTTGAATCTGCAGGCGATGAGAAAATATCTCGGCGATTCGGGGCAGCTTTGAGAGGCCGATGACTGTGTCCGAAGGGATGTATGCAATATGCATCTGAAAGGAAAGGTTAGTTGACATTCTGTGGGGTTTCAGTGTATAGTAGACATGAATAGAAGAAAGGAAGCTTTCCTTTCCGGTGAACGGCATGAGATGGTGCTCGCAAAGACTATATATATCAATATCTTTGACAATGACCATCTCATTGTGACCCTCATGAAAAAGTGCGTTATTCACAATCTCATCCATGCTGACCTGATATCCCTCAGTCAGGGACAGCAACGCCTTAGCATACCGTAAAGGCGTATTCAACAATCCTTCACGTTCAGGATCCTCGCCGATACACTCCAGCAAGGTCCGCACAGCGCCTTGCATCTTCTCTAGGCGTACAGCGACCTGTTCCTCGTACTCTCCACCGAGTTTACGGGTCCGGACGGCTACATGATTGAGTATCAGTTACCAAATATAAAATATTGTTTAAGCCAAGATGCCAAAAAAGATCCGCTGAAGCTTACAAGGTTGATTCATGTTATCGAGGTTGAGTACCGGTTTATGCGATTTGACTGCTGTGCTATGCCCGGAGGCGACGATTTGCTTGGTTGGAGAAAAGTCGTGGCAATCTTCGGGAGTCTTACCCCACGAGTTTTTAGATTTCTCATTGACATCAAAGGTGGTACTAGCAACGGCATTCTCGAGGCTGTCGGTCGTGTGTGTCTCGCAATTCTCGTAGTCCTCTCTAACGACTCGTTTCACATCGATCGGCAAACTTCCACTATCACCGGTGCGGCCACTTTCGGAGGGCACGATATCATCTTCAGAAGCAGCCATTTTCCAGAGCCGACGAGTTGGGGTAAAAATGGCCGACAGCCAGGAAGCAGCAAGGTTCGAAAAGCTGATTATTGTTCGAGAAAGTTTTTCGAGGCAGTTCGAGGCCCGACCTAGATGCTCAAGCAGCCCAGCAAAGTATAAAACGATCAATCCTACTCAGGCAACAGGATGAGCACTTATGTATAAAAGAAATCATATCCATTAGTCAACTATGCACGCTGCTGTGACGTGTGTAAAGTACATCTTTACCATCATAAGTTCATGAACAAGAGACAAATCTAGCACAATAGTGTCCTCATATCACACATTGAAAGCTTTAGGTATCTTAGTCCGTTGCTTCTACGTCTTATGATTCACGAGCCATTCGGCAAAATGGACTCACTGTACTAAAGCCTGCTTATGCATCTGTGGGAGGCCTACCAGTGATTTGTCACGTATGACACTATTGTCCGAGCAGGCATAAGAGAGCGAAGCGGAAAATGAACCACACGCACTCTACTGCGTAATTACCGTGTTTTCATCCGGATAGATGCCATTTTGGTTAGTATCTCATTGAGGGTCTCGCTCTCACTCTCGGTGAACATGAAGGCGTCATCTGGTCATACTCTCACATTGGAATTCCTATAGGATGCAAGACTATGCGGGAGGCCGTCTACAACACCTTCATATTGCGAACGAACTTATAACCCCGCAAACTCTTGATGCCTTTCGAAAATTATGTGGCGTTATTTCATTGGGTCATCTGACAGCCTTGGCTCATTGTAACAGCTAGCCTGGCAAACACCTGCACACCATCAAGATAACATGACGTGTTTTCAATGGCCTCATGCAACGATTATGAATGCACGCATATCACTTTTACCCTTTCCGCTTGTGGGTCAGCTTTCAACGACGAGGATCATGCTCTCACGAAAGACCTGCTTCGTAAACTGCCTAGCCAAAGGTTGTGACCGCCTTTCTATATACTTCGACGCATGCCAACCCTACAGCCAGCTAAGAATGTTCTATCCGAAAGAGAGTAGGACGCAGTTGAACTCATTGTTATTCATCATCAACTATATTGTTATCTAGAACACTTAGTACCATACATATATTGCATTTTGATTGACATGGCTACTCTTGATGCCTTGAAGTGCGCACTTAGGCGAAAGGCTACAGAAACGTCATTGCTTCCAAAGCGGACACTGTCCGACACAGAGTACAACGATGGCTTCAATGTCTTGGTGCGCGACTCAGGTTGGCCAACGTACGAAGAATTTATTATCCCTCAGCTAGCTCTATTACTAGGTCAATTTCCTAGCTCACGCCGTCGTTTCTCGGTGCTGGAAATTGGACCCGGCGCTAAGAGTGTCCTTGGATACTTACCTGACCAGATCAAGCGGCGAATCAGAAGATACACTGCATTTGAACCAAATGGCTTGTTTGCTTCAAAGCTAAAAGAGTCGCTTTGCTCTACCTCGGAGATGAGGGCCGCCCTACCGTATCTAGAGAGTCGGCCCAACATTCATAGAATCTCATTCTCTCTTGATAGAGATGTAATGAGCGATACGAATGCTGGAACGACTGATAGTGACGAGAAGTTCGACATTATCCTCTTCTGCCATAGCTTGTACGGTATGAAGCCTAAGCGTCGGTTTATTGAAAAGGCGTTGGAGATGCTTGTTGAGAGGTCAGAAAATGGAATGGTAGTAGTATTTCATCGTGACCAGAATCTGCGCCTAAATGGCTTAGTATGTCATCAAACGGCTTGTTTCCCTACCGGTGTCATTCGGGTGGCAGACGAAGACGAGGTACTGGACCGGTTTGCTCCTATCATCGCGGGATTTGTCATTCAAGATGTGGATGTTGACAAGACTGTCCGAGCTGAGTGGCGCAAGGTATGCCGCGACCTCGGCCGCCGTGAAGAAACACAGTCCAGCCATCTCTTGTTCAGCTCACCTAACGTCATGGTATCACTTACTCGACATGCAACCGCACTGTCAGAGCTAACGGAGCAAGTTCCATTGACAAACGGGGGCGAGCCAGTCAAGAATCGGGAAGCTCGCTTCTACCATCCGGCTTCAATCATCAAGCCAACAGACGCCCGACAAGTCCAACATTGCGTACGATGGGCCCTAAATCATGGAGTTGGGTTGACCGTTATTGGCGGGGGTCACAGTGGTCACTGTCTTCGTGGTAGCGTTTTAGCGATTGACATGGGCGCTCTTGACCAAGTCCATATCGTCACAAACGATGAAGAGGGGAAGCATAGCTCCGACTCCAGTCCCTTGGTCGTTGCTGAGGCCGGCTGTAAGACTGGGGATATTATTTGCAAAACCATGGCGGCAGGATTGACAGTGCCCCTAGGAGCCCGCCCAAGTGTAGGCGCCGGCTCATGGCTGCAAGGTGGCATTGGGCACTTGGCTAGACTTCACGGGCTTGCGTGCGACGCCATCGTCGGCATTGTACTGGTCAGTGTCTACTCCGGTCATGTTCTATGTATAGGCTGTGTACCAGAACAATATCGACCTGATGGTTCTGTGCGTCTGAACAACGGGACTGACCTGTTATGGGCGATGAAAGGCGCTGGCACTAACTTTGGCATTATCCTCAGCGTTACCTTCAAGGCATACAGGAGTCGAATGTTTTCGGTGAGAAACTGGGTTCTGCCGCTGATTGACGATGATCAAACCCGAATCAAGCTCGGCGATCTTGATCGATTCGCCAACAAGTTACCTCGAAACTGGTCTCTGGACATGTACTTATACTGGAACAACAGCCAGCTCCATCTTGGTGTGACCACGTTCGAGTCCACAACGGGCAACTCTTCTGATACATCAATCCTCACCTCGATACGTACAATCTTAGGTGGCCACGAAGATAGTCTCAGGGTCGTCGACGCCGTTGGCCTGTTTGAGACGGAAATGTACATATCTGGAATGCACGGCGGGCACGGCGGTGGCAAGACTTCCTCGTTCAAGCGATGCTTGTTTTTGAAAGGCATCGGGGGAGTGAGTGCGGCAAACATCCTACTAGCGGCCATGAAGACTCCTCCAACGCCACTCTGCTATCTCCACCTGCTGCAAGGCGGCGGCATGGTAGGTGATGTAGCAGAGGATGCCACAGCGTTTGGTTGTCGAGACTGGGACTTTGCTTGCGTAGTAACCGGTGTCTGGCCTCGGGAGCAAGACGGCACTAAAGTAGCTCGAGGTGTCGTGGAGTGGGTTTATAACGTCACCAAAGATTTATTACCTTTAAGCAACGGAGTCTACGGTGCTGACCTCGGACCGGATCCCAGAGATGCTGCGCTGGCAGCCAAGGCGTTTGGACCGAATCGTCCACGCCTCGCACAACTCAAACATAGCTTGGACCCGTGCCATGTCCTGGCTTACGCCTCTCCGCTTCCAAAAACACCAACAATAAAGCTAATCCTTCTTGTCACAGGAGAAAGCGGCGCAGGCAAGGACTACTGCGCCGATATCTGGGTCTCCGCGATCACGCGCAGAAGTTTGAAGGCGCGTGCTGTGGGCATTAGCAATGTGACGAAGCGAGAATACGCGGCAGCTATCGGTGCTGACTTGAACCGCCTGCTCCAAGATCGCGCATACAAGGAGCAACACCGGACAGCCTTGACAACATTCTTCCAGAAACAATCGCACCGCCGGCCACAGTTGCCTCAGGAGCATTTTCTGAATGTAGTTTACGATGCCGCAGATGTCGATGTCTTAGTCATCACTGGGATGAGAGACGAAGCACCGATTGCAGCCTTGTCTCCCCATGTACCAGGCAGCAGATTGCTCGAGGTCCGTGTCGAAGCCAGCGAAAAAACGCGGCGGTCTCGTAGAAGATACCAATGTTATGATGACGATGGCGATGACAATAGGGCTAACAAGAGCCACAAAATCAGCGATTCTAATGCGCTTGGCTTGGTTCATCACCCCAGTTTCACTTTCAACAACGACGCAGCCGGGAATGAAGCATGCCAAGAGTTTGCAGAGCACTACTTGCTTCCCTATCTCCACAATGACTTAAAGGATTTAGCCGAGATGGTACAGCCTATATCCAACTTTCCAGGTCAAGGCATCAATTTCCGTCATGTGCTCAACATCTCTCAGCAGCCGGGTGGGCTTGCCCTTTGCACATCTCTGCTGGAAGCTCATTCAGCAAGACATGAAACCAAGGTTGATGTAGTGGTGGCGTGCGAGGCAGGCGGCTTTGTATTCGCTTCGGCATTGGCCACGCGAGTTGACAAGCCCCTAGTCCTGATCCGCAAAGCTGGCAAGCTCCCTCCACCTACCATCTGTGTTACCAAGTCTCTCTCGCATATTTCATCTTTAGACTCCAACAATTCCAAAGATGAGAGGATTGAGATGGAAAGAGATGTAGTTCCAAGGGGTGCATCAGTACTCGTGGTGGATGATGTGCTTGCTTCGGGAAAGACGCTTTGCGCCGTGCTACAGCTACTAGATGCAGCTGGCATCGGCCATGAAACAATTAGCGTCATAGTTGTGGCTGAGTTTCCTGCTCACCAGGGTCGAGACTTATTACTTCGGTGTGGCTTCGGTCTAGTTAACATTCAGAGTCTTCTAGTGTTTGATGGTGCTTGAGCTAAGGTGAAACAGGTCTTGCGCTGATAGCTTGCGAGGAGTAGCTTTTGCTTTTTGTAATGACTAGGCTAGAGAAAAGTCTTTAATAACTTGATCAATTTTCTGACTTTTCGCTTCACCTTCCATGAAAAAATAACCAACACCGAGAGCCGAGAAACCCCTGGACTTGCAGCAAGGATTGGGAAGGAGCAAGGTCGCGTCGTCTGGTTGGTGCCTTGGACCGTGCAGACTTTCCTAATCCGTGCACTGCGGCGCTTTCTGATTCGTTACCATATGAAATTCATTGTGAGCAATCCCCTATGATCTGTGGTATGTGTTACCAACAAAGTATTTGCCACTACCTAGCTAGTTCAAAACACTGATATGAAAGCTAGGCCTATCTACTTGCTCAGACTCACCTTTCAGATCCCTATGACGCCAGAGTCGCAATACCTTACTCTATCTCTAAAGGGGCTAGGGTTCAATACATTCCAAACCAATCTGCTTACTATTCCTAATACTGTTCTTCATAGTACGCATGCCCCTAATTTGTTTCTTTATGAACCCGACGAACGGCAAACTAAACAATAAACTATAGTTATCTTCATGCTGATACTTACCTACGTGGCGGAAGTCTGGGGTGAATTGACTTTCACGGCTTTGATAGGCCAGATATGGACGCTGCCATTCCTTGTCTACTTTAACACAGTTGACACTACTCAAGCAAACCGCTGGGTTGTCTGGGTCGTCACAACCCTACTCCTGGCTTATCCGAACGGTAATATTTCATAGGGCTGGTGGTTTTTCTTTGATTCGGAGCTGAAGTTCGCCAAGACTCTGGCACAGCTCATCCCATTCAAGTTGGCTGGAATTCTCGTGACTCCAATGTAGTGCGATCTAGAACCGTTTCCGCCGCCGCCTACAGCATGTTCTGTCAAGCCTCCGGCATCATTGCCTCAAATATTTATAGAAAGGGTACTTGGGCTCCAACTCTCTGGTATACTAGGCTCACTTCTGGCATATTTGCTCATTCAAATTCCTTTTCTGTAGATGACTCGCCTCGTTACAAGCGAGGAAACAGACAGCTGCTCGCCATTCTTTGCATGAATATAGTCCTTTATCTCCTGGTCAAAACCTATTACGTCTTCCGCAACAAGCAGAGAGATAGAAAGTGGGCGTCCATGACCGAGGAGGAACGGCTGCATTACTTAGCCACAACGAAAGATAAGGGTAATAAAAGACTAGACTTCCGCTTCCAGCATTAGAAATCTGGTTAGTCAAAACTGGCTGGGTAAGACGTACTGCATTGAGAGATCGGCAGGCAGGTCGTTGAATGATGAATATACTAACCGGCGAATCTCCAGATTCTTACCATCAAGAAGCGTCGGACTGTGTTCAGTTTGCGGCCGTAGTAATCAAACCCTCGCTGCTGATTCAAGATCACACAAAGATTGGAAATAGAGATCCACTTATATCGTAGATTTCAGGTAACAACTTAACACCGGAGCAGTCATCAAATGACCTTCTACACCTAATACCGATAGTTGTCTTTAAATGAGTCAATCGTGCCTCCATGTACCAAAACCTTGTTCATATGCATAGTTATATTAAATAAAGTCAGCTCGCCAGGCTCAGTCATACAAAAAGGCAATCGCCTGAAATTTAGTAATACATTTATATTATCTACTTAGGACGAGACAACTGGCCACACAGAGTGCCTATCACCTCAAACCCGAATCAAATAAACCTTGTGACTTTATAATTCTGCAGACCAATTCAAGTAGACGTAAGCATTCGATAATCCACGGAAAACAAGCCACCTAGGAGATATGATTTCCCGACAAAATTGTAAATTACCAGTCAACATGACAACACAATTTGTTCCACCCAAGGCAACCATCCTAAGCCGGAGGTTCCTGCATGGGTCCCTCCGCCAGCTACAAAGCTGGTTACCGACTGGACTCATGTGACGGAAGTCAATCTATTCAAACTCGACTCTAAGGACCAAGAATTTGTGAAGCAACTTATTGTAACCACTAAGGAAGCTATCAAGGAGGATGAATTCATCTACCTTACCAATTATGGCATATCACTCAAAGATCTCAACCGTCAATTCTCACTCGCTCAATATCTTCACAGAAATATATCAGAAGAAGATAAGGATTGGCTTATGGTGCACATCAAATCCGGCAAGTTTGCCGGCTGGTAGGGCCGGAACGGCTTCATCGACAAGGCAGCTACAAACAACGTCGACGGCATTGAGCAATTTAACTTTTAAAGGCAGGAGTTTGCCAGCATGGAAAGCAAAGTCCCAGAAGTAATCAAACCATTCATGGTCGAGATCACCGCGTTCTGTGAATATATCACACAGAATGTTAACCGACGCTTGCTGAAACTTCTGAGCAGGGTTTTGGAATTGCCAGACGATTACTTGTGGGAGCACGTTCAAAATCATGGGGGGACCTGTCAATAATGTTTAATTCCAACATGCCCTCTTTCATTCTCTTGAGAAGGAGGTCAGAGATCGTATGGCCGGCATTCGCATGATGAGACATTCCTATTATGGCACTACGACAATACTATTCAGTGTACCTGTTACGGTACTCCAAACCTGCCCCAAGAAGGACGGTCGATGGAGATATGTCAAATATAATCCTGGGGCTCTTATAATTAATCTGGGTGAGGCCCTAGAGATTGTTTCAGGTGGTCACTTCAAGGCCACTCTCGGTAAGGTCGCCCAACCGCCCTCTGATCAAAAGAACACCGAAAGGTTACGCATAGCTCTTTTCAACCCTGCAAGACCAGACTTACGGTTGAGGCCTTTGAAAAACTCTCCCCTAACTCAGAGATGTGGTTATAACTTTACGAGCTATGGCGTTTTCGCTGAGTTCCACAGAGCTATTGAAGCTGGCAAGAATGTGCCGACATGTAAGGAGTGAAGGGAGCTCCAAATAGCCAGGAGAGTCCAACTTGAACCACAGAAGAAGATAGGTCAATTAAAAGAAATTGATGGAGTCAAGTTCTGGGAGGATACAGACTTGGGAGTTGAAGTTCTGTCGCTACATGATTGGTTGAGGAGAAAATGTACTCATTGTTGCTCATAAGCCTTGGAGCAACATCTCATCAAACTTCGATCGCAGAGCCAAATACCATTTGAGCTTAGTAAGAACCAACGATATTGTGTACATCGAAGCCTAAGATACACGAAAGACAGTATCTAAACTATTGAACCTTGATATTTCCGGAAATCACATTTCGTTTTAGTAGTAAGACCACCGTCTACACCACAAGACTAAAAAAGAAATAGGTGGCTATCTACTCATCGCCGAGGGTCCTCATATAATTCTTCGCAACAATCGAAATTAACCTTTCCTTGGAACAATCATCAATAATAACTGGATGGCTATGACGAATTCTATGTAGTATTTGAAGGAATGAGGTCCTGGAAGTTAGATAGATATGTAAGGTACTGGATGTACCGCGGAAGGCGATTGATTGTATTGCTTGAAACTGGCTACTGCTCCTGATCACCTTTCTATAGATTTCGTGGTGGATCTATGCCTCAGCGATGCACTCTATCTCAACAACTGAATCGGGACCTCCGGGAAGACGACCTGCTTGGATACATGTTCGTGCGGGAGGGTTCGGGGGTAGCGCCTATATATAGTCAGCAAGATGACTTTGACCGTAAGAGAACGATACTTACGGCTATGAAGGCCTCGTTCATGGCGTCGAAATCATTCATATCTGCCAAGTAGACTAATAAAAGTCAGCAAGGCTGACGAAGATTGAACAGTCCTCAGAAGAGACTTACCGTTGAACTTGACAACATTCTTGAGACATGAGCCAGAAAGCCCAAGCACCTTACCCAGATTCTCTATAGCTGTTGTCTTGAGGGCATCAGCATTGAAGTCACCCAACGAGATGAAGTGTGCGCGCTTACTGTTGCTTGTTTGATTTCTCCTTTGCCTACCTGACCCGAACAAAAGATAAGACCAGGTACCTTCACTGCGGGGCCTGCAAAACATCAGATATTGTAGGCATTTGATCACAACGAGACAGCCTACAGTTATGAGGCTTTTGAGGGAATTCCTCGCTAGTAATCAACTGACGTGACATGATCGGTGCAGTGCTCTGTTCTTGCCAAACCAGTTTAATGACTAAATGATTCAAAGTCCGGAATGAGAGTGTCGATTTAAGAACAGTATTCGAAGTATGCGATTGATAATCAAGGTAAGATTAGTTAGTTACCTTCTAAAAAGTAGTTATTCTCAAGATCGGAAGTCCGGCCGATAGCGGAGCTTTGGCCGACAGTTGGCCGAAGCTGTGGTAGGATTACACTAGGGCAAGCTTTCGGGTTCAGCTGTCGGATCACTACTGGACACCTCCCCACAGGTGCATCATTATTTGGGAAATGAATTTGGTCCAGTTTTTACTAGGTGCTTCAGAACAAGTTTGCTCACATACGGATACTAGTTTCTCTCGGGCGCCATTGCGGGGTAAAGGTACCACGGATCAGTTGCTGCCGTATGTCGAATGATTGTGCACTTTACGGATTCCCCGAATGTGATACTTGACTACAATGATTGTACTGATGTACATGCCGCAGATTGATATTCGGCAAGCGAAATGCGTTGGTCAGTGCGATATTTCCAACCTGACTCCCACTTGCTTGACGGCGGGATCTCTCTTGGAATTCTTGATCTAAGTCGGTCAACTACGCATTTACGCCTTTTGGGGGGCAGGTTTAATCCTCATATTTTCATTTTAGTTACATTGAAACGTGAAACAAGGGATGATCCTTCATCGGCTCTTTGAATCGCCTTTCTTCAACTCAACCTACACGTATATGAAAACGCCTTCCACTCACACCCATTGAATAAACTTGGTTAAACAGTTCTTATGTCAGACCAAATCCACCGTTTCAATATGAAACACACACTGCAGCTAAAACTTGTCTGACATCATTGATGTTGTGGAAGTTGGCCAAAATCGTACTCCTCGCCGTCAAATTCAGTCCAGTCATCAAACGGCCACCCTTGTTCATCCCCATCCACATGTATGTTGTAATTGGCGTTGTGTGGAGCATCGATGGCATTGCTGACTTCCATCGCAGGCATTCCTGGAGCCCCTGTTGACTCATCAGGAGAAATGGTAGTGGAAGAGCGAGAAGCTTGCGGTGAAGAGCTCAGTGCAGCATCTAAGGGTATTGTCCCCCTGCTTCGCCTTCGGAGCCACTCGTCAATAATTCTCTCAATGCCGGCCTGGAGGAATGTCCCAAGTCGCTCATCTGAACCATGCGGGTTCGAGATAGGATCATACTCAAGAATAATGCTAGCTCCACGAGTTGCCATGAACTCGTGAAAGGAAAGAAGATCTCCTGATAGCGCTGCATCAAGATATGGTGATGCAGGACGAGGCTCGAGGGGATATATCACATCCCAAATTTTATACCATTGATCTCTCTCGGAGAGTCCTCTTCCAACCTGTCGACTCAGCTGATATGCTTGAGTGTCATTGATCTCTGGCAAAATAAAGTCAGTTGTGTGGCAGGGTGGATCCTGGCGGAGGTGTTCAACATGGCTGTCTGGATCTCCGAATCTCAATCCACAGCGACGACATACTAGCGGCCGATGTCGCCTCTTCAGATGTTGCTTAACGTCACAAATTCTTGATAGCCTGAATTTATAACAGTCCCTGTACTGGCAAGAATCTCGCTTCCAGAACGGACAAGCAAAGAGCCGATGACTATGTCTAAAGCGAAGCTTTTTCGGATTCAGCGAAGTATCATCACTATCGCTAAAATGATCCGAGTTTCTTTCATCGAAAGATCTTTTCCTGGTTGATTTTGATGGAAGCTTCTCACCGCGCTTCTTGGATTTCGTAAGATTTCCACTGCGAGAGGATACTTCCTGTTCGTGCGTGCATTGTTGTCTCCAATGGACATAACGAGCAAAAATTATCTCCAACATCACTTCGAAAGAATTGTTCTTTAGCTGGTTTGCATTAGGATGTTGACTATGCTCGTTTCCATCCCCTGTGGCATTGACGTCCTGAGTTGTGGATCCGACCACAAATGTCCAGTCATCAGAATCAGTCGGTTTACTACTTGAAGTGTTGCCTGGACCATCTCGCTCAAGAACGGGCTTTAACATAAGAATTTCGACGAAACAGTTGTGGCATCGACTATGACCACACATGGAGCAAGCTTCGATAAAAATAGTATGTCCATGATCACCACAGTTACACTGAGAGAAGAGATAAGGTTATCTCTTACCGCACAAAATGCACATGTATAGTGGTTTGGGTTATCACTTACACAACACCACGTGCTATCAGCCACTTTGCATCCACACATATCTTCTCCATTATCGCTGATCGACTGCTGCCCCAATGACTTGAGCTGCGCCATCATTGGTTACTCATTATTTGTTCAACGATGCAAATGTGCGGACGGAAAGGAAAGTCTCTAAGGTGAATCGAGCACCTCCCCCTTGTTGCACAAATCTAGGTGTTTCAGTAGGTCGATATCTTCCTGGTACCACCATCGTCTTTTTATAATGCATCGTGTTGTCCATATTGAGCGACTTCATGCGATTTAACGCGGCCGGTTTGAGTGGTATCACGATACACAAATCTGATCAACACAGATCTCAAAAACACAACGGTGTTGTTCAAGGAACAGGGATGCTAGTCCGCGGCATGGCACGGTCAGACGCGCAGAGTTACAGGGATTTGCGGTCAGCCACCATTCACCGGTCTCGCCTGGCCTTATCCTGCATGAGAAAGGAAACGCCCTAGCAGCTTCACAGCATCTGATTTGCTGTCGGTTGGTGGCTTCTCAGCAATGGCGCCTCTCGCACAACAACGTAAGATGGATGCAGTCATTCGTTCTCGCCATTTTGAGCTCTAGTTTTCCGATTTTTGTGACCCTATTTATCAAGTAGTTCTGTCTCTAAAGTATGGGTGTCCTGTCATCAGAGTCCTACTTATTGACCATGAGTGATGCAATGTGAGCACATGCCGCAGCCCGCCGGCTGCGGGGGTGGGGACATGCATTGGCAAAACTATCAACAAGGGCCAGTAATTAGAAGTTTATGCCAACAACTGCAACCATGTGTGTGTGACCGGTTCTTGTAGGCACAGCGAACCAAAATCCAGCACTACCGACTGGTGCCTATGAAATTCGCGATTATGAAGATGCACGATAAGCATTCAATATAACACAGCTAATTCGTTGTGTACATTGATGTCGAGATACGCGTAATCATGACAGGTTTTTCAGTATCTATAACATTAAAACACTGCGTCCATAGGTTAATCACAAACATACATTATAAAAGTTGAGCTACTCAAATATGCAGAGGATTTTACTGCGCGGTGATTTCTCCAGTATACTATTTTGCCTGAAAGTACGAGGGTTTGATGATATCGCGATTGCTACCTGCCTGAAGTAGATTACAAGCAATACTATGCTGAACATAGATCTTGGGAGGTGATGTATTTAGCTATGCTTTTTTCTCATGCTGGCTGGTTTCAGGTTGAAAGAAATACGCTCTGTGTCCCCGCCACAGCTCTGTCAACTGCCAAACAGTAACATTGCTAGAAGTGCATATGTCAATGGAACAATCGCGCCTTTGTCAAATGCAGAGACAATCATGACCCAGGAAGGGGACCTGAGGAAAATCAGGACGGTCGTCTTATTATGACGACTCTCCAAGACTAGATATTATCTATTGAATTGAACTGCGACAGCGGAAGAGAGCTGCCCAAGGGCAATAGTGTCGAGCAATGATATTAGTAGGTGGATTGAACGGTGGTGCTACGACTGATGGAGATGGCAGCGGCCTCAGGATAGATGTGATGTGTAGCTCCTCAAAACCTCCGTGCAATTCTGGTAACTCAATGAAAAGATGAGACAACAATGACACTGCAAGAATAGTGAATGGAGCGCAGTCAATTTAGCGGATCTGTAAGTTTCTTATTCGGGTACATCGGTATGGCTATCGTCAGTGGAGCAGTTTTATCAATGCCTGGCTTTGTGCTTGATTTTAGTAGTGCAGCCTACCTTGTGCGATTATCTCAAATTTCGTGTTTCGCACCGGAGATTTCGTCATCCTAAGCCTAAGCCGGTGTATAAAGCCAATACTGCTCACACTTGTGGCGTTGCTCCAATCCACTGCGGGGTTGCAACTGTCACACCTCCAACAAGGGAATCTGTCGCCATGGCGGCATTGGAACAAACCAGACAATTCCTCTGGGGTCCTCCCTCTCGGGACCGCTCACTGCTCATTAAGCTTGACTTTACTCTTCTGCCATACTTTGCGCTTATATGGTTTCTTTTTGGCATCAATCGCAAGAGTTACTCAACCGCCTATATCAGTGGTATGGACGTCGATCTCCACTTCAAGGGAAAAGACTTCAATTATATGAACACGATCTATATAGTCTTCTATGCTATCTTTCAAATCCCCTCTACATCTTTATTGACTATACTTCAACCGAAATGGGTTTTTGTCGGGTGCAATATCGTCTGGAGTATACTAACATTGGTAACATTTCGTGTGACGCACGTGTATCAAGTTTTCATCCTGAATGGCTTTGAAGGTGCATTTGCAGCAGTCTGCTAGTCAGTAACCCTCGAATTTGTTTCTTGTCTTCACAAAGTCGTTTTTAACCATACTTGACAGTGTTGGTGGCCATTTCATCTATGGTAGTTGGTACAAGAGGTCGGAGCTGGGCACACGTGCCGCCATCTTTTGCTGCTTTGGTCACTTGGGTAGTATGGCTGGGGGGTGGATTCAAGCAGGTCTGCTTAAGTCGCTCGATGGCCACGGGGGATTGGCTGCCTGGAGATGGCTATTCATTATTGTTTCCGTTATCACTATTCCCCTTGTAGCCTTCGGTAAGTACCGTACGTCGATTCCTTTCTTTTCAGTTTCTCTGACATCAGCGATCATAGGTTGGGCTGTCATCCCAAACCTCCCATCTCACAAGAGTGCATGGTACTTGAGTGAAAGTGAGAGACAGTGGGCTATTGATCGGCTTGGAAAGCCGAAGAAACAAGACTGGGATGTGACAGTGCTCAAAAGAGTATTCGCAAGTTGGCAGTTTTATCTTTTGCCTCTCATCTTCATGTGTAAGATCGCCTTTTCTTTGGTTTTCCTTTCCGAATCTTACGTATTTGTCTACTCCATGAGATAAAACAAGATCCTGACTCGGCAAAGTATATTCTCTGTGTGTTCAGTCGTTGCTGAATAATGTGATGCCTTTATGGATGAAATCTCGCGGTTACTCCATTATACAACAGAACACCTACCCCACCGGCATTTATGCGACTGCTATTGTTGGCACTATTGCCTACTCAATTTGGTCTGACTCTATCCAATCACGCTGGCAACCCTCCTTAGCTATCGGCGCAACCTTCATCCTTGGCAGCGCCATTCTTGTCGCAAGCCCTGATCACGATGTGGCCATGTTCTTCGCCTTCTATGTATTGGGTACGACATACGCACCGCAGGCCTTATGGTATTCGTGGATGGCCGACGTGACGGCGCATGATCTTCAGCTACGTGCGATCACGACAGGATGGATGAACTCGTTTGACTTTGCCTTTGTCACCTGGTGGCCACTTATCTTCTATCCGGTCACAGACGCGCCACATTATAGAAAGGGATATATTGCGAGTCTCGCAACTGGGGCCGCAGTGATCCCATTGGTTCTATTAATCGCGTTCCTTGAGAAACGGGATAGGATCAAGGGGAAGATTGGTCGAGATTTCGACAGTGAGGATGGTGACGATGGCGAAGACGAGCGGAATCTTACAGCAGACAATTCTGAAGACGGCCAAGCTCGTCATGTTACTACGAGTTCTAGCAAGACATGAGACGCTTATATATATGGAAACATTGACTTGGAGGAGCATAGTCTTACCCCTACCAGCAGTCAGGTGACTTACTTTGCTATTACTTTCTTCATTTTACTTACCCTACTTAACTATTACTATTCATTTATTGGATCAGATTTGGCGCAGATCGCTCTGTCCAATACACCATAAGATACACAATGAGACACAATACAATTGTCTCTCTTCACAGTAACCAATTTACACAGTATAACTATTAACTACTTATAAAACAAGAATAGCTACTCCTTTATTCTCGGTATTTTCTCATGCCCTGGAGGCTTCTTTTTTTTGTTTGCTATGTGATATCCTGATTAGGTGTTGGTCAGTAGTACGTACTGCTGCCTTTTTTCAACATGTCGCATGTCCTCCAAGGTTATAACACCAAGAAAAGTGGGTTGAAATCTGCAATCCTTAGCTGAGAACAGAAAAGTCATTTGCTCGTTGTACGTGATTCACGGCCAATAAGCCCAATCATGCCTTCGTTCGCTTATGGGCCATCCTCGTGATAATCCTACTTCCAATTTCGTTTTCAAGGCGTAACCTCTCAGCAATGGCGCAACAAGCTTTGGTAAGCTCGTGCTTGGACGTGGCGCTTTGCACCTTCCCACCTTGGCAAAGATCACATTTAACGAACAAATATAAAGTAATGTTGACAAAGCAAGAGAATTTTGGTATTTTGAAGTATCCGTGCCTTCGTTCTTCTGTTAAGTATAATATCATTCTATACTATATCGCTAGATTTCGTGAGTGTGTTGCGAATCACGATGAGTGAGACTCCCCCATTAACTTTGATCTCCACGACCTAATAGATATGCTTTACAGCCGAAAACGTAGTAGGTCTCAATGTCCGCAAAGTCGTTGAGCCTGATACCGATCAAGGCATACCTTCTGTCCGAGCTACCGACGTCGAGAATCACGCTGCCCCAGACTTGTCCCATGCCGAGTCGCGGCTTGTCTCGCCTGATGAGCCTGCCCATGTTGTTGATTATGACACCTATCCACCTCCAACTGAGGAAGAGCACAAGTCACTCCGAAAGGTCTATGACACAATCCCTTGACGGCTTGGTCTCTCTGCTTTGTGGAAATGGCTGAACGTGCTTCTTATTATGGCGTAAGAGCTGCTTTCAACAATTATATGCAATTCCCACTCCCTGCAGGTGGACCCGGAACTGGCGCCATCGATCCCAGCAAGCCGAACTCTCACGCTGGCGCACTCAACCTCGGCCTCCAAACGGCCTCTGCGTTAGGTCTATTATTCACCTTTCTAGCTTATGTCATTCCTATTTTTGGTGCATGGATTGCAGACGTCAAAATTGGTTGTTATCAAGCAATTGTATGGGGCGTTCTAGTTGGCGCCGTCGCACATGTCATCATGATCGGTGGCGCTGCACCAGCTCTCCTGCAAGCCGGAAAAGGTGTTGCACCATTCTTCGTCAGCTTCTTTATATTGGCGATAGGAGCTGGAATATTTAAGCCGAACGTTGCGCCAACCGTTATCGACCAATACAAGTATCAACGCGCATACACTAAAGTACTCATATCAGGAGAAAAGGTCCTTGTTGATCCTGAGACTACCGTCAACCATATCATGCTAATCTTCTACGCCTTCATCAATGCCGGTGCATTCTTCTCAATTGCTGTTGTTTACATTGAAAAATACCGCAGTTTCTGGCTCGCCTTTCTAGTACCTGGCATCGTTTACTTCTTATTACCAGTGCTACTTGCAGCCACGTACAAGCGCACAATCAGAACGCCACCTCGGGGTTCGGACTTGACTCGTTTCATCAAGATCACCATTTCAGCACTCAAGACAAGCAAGGGAAACATTTTCGCGAAAGACTTTTGGCAGGACGTGAGACCTCTTGTACTCACCGAGCGAGACGTACGTGTCAGTTATTCGGAGAAGGATGTCGACGACGCGCGACGTACATGGCAAGCCGTTCAAATCTTCCTATACGTTCCGATCTGGAACTTGAACGACGGCGGCGTGGGAAATGCGTTAAGCGATCAAGGGGCCGCCATGACCTCGAATGGAGCGCCGAACGATCTCCTAGGCCACTTCAACCCTTTGGTCATCATTGTGTTCTCTCCGCTCATGGCACAAGTCGTGTACCCCTTTCTTCGACATGAAAAGATCAAGTTCGGACGTATTAGTCGGATGACATTCGGGTTCATTCTTGCCACCACCTCATCTGTCATCGGCGCAATAGTGCAGTACCGTGTATATGAAACTAGTCCATGGTGAGTGATGAACACAGATGCGTTTTCCTCCTATTGCCAACACTATTAACATCATGGCTTCCCATAGCGGCTACAATGCCAGCTATTGCGATGATGTGTCGCCTATCTCCATTTGGTGGCAAGTCCCGACTGTTGCGTTGGGTGCAATCTCCGAAATTTTTGTTAATGTGACGGCCTATGAGCTTGCCTACGCTCGAGCTCCGGAACATATGAGATCCACAGTTGTTGCGCTTTTCCTATTCATGACGGCCTTGAGCAGCGCATTGGGTGAGATATTGATTCCTGCCATTAATGACCCTACCCTTGTGTGGGCATGGGCCGCCCCTAGTATTGCACTCTTTGTCCAGACCGTCATCTTCTGGTGGAGACATCGCAATGTCAACGATGATGTCTTTATGATCTATTCAGAAAATTTCCAGCAGCTGGAACCTGTTGAAGACAAACAGGTCGAAAACCAAGCGGCTTAGATAGATGTGATGCCAGTCACATTAAGATGTCACAAGAACGCCCTCCGTTGTGGTGCCATGGTACGCCCGTGCTAGGAATATGTCTCATTCGGTTGAGAGGTATCGAAAGCTTTTCCATAATTTATGTACTCTAGAATTTGGAAAAGATGATGGGAAAGCAATTGTTGGTGGTCAGACAGACACAATCGAAGGCTTATGAGGGACACAAGGGTGGTGATGTTAGTATTCCATGCTGAGAAAAGAAAGATAAATGTCGGTTCTAACGACGGGTTCAATATGACGTTATTGTTAGTAGTGATGTTTTGAATGAAGTGTTTGTTTCTACTGTGTATTTTTTCCCCACAGATTCTTGAGTTGGATGTGAGTATCGGGCATGAGCCGCGGGCTACCTTTCACTTAGTTCGTTAACGTGTGTATTTCAGTGACCAGCCCCCCAAGTGTTTCTAGAAGTGTTTTAGCATCTGAAGCCTCCCAGAAGCTACCGTCGACAGTCGCACCGAACTAACTGTTCTCTGACTTGAAACCCCGGCTGGTTCTGATGCCGTGACAACTCTAGGTACCTATGTATCTCCAAAAAAGTACGATGTGACTCGATGATTACGGCGTTCGGGCGAGTCGCGCAAATATGAAAACATGATGAGAGACGGTGGTGCTCCCCCTCAGATCCAATGTGTGCGCACTCAGCCCTGCCAAAACCCGCATAAGTAAACAAACAGACAGACAAACTCCTGGCACGTCAAGCAAAAGACCGCACTTAAATCCCGAACACCAGAACAGACGAACGAGCTGATATCAACCTGTTTTGTTTAATTCAATTCAGTTAGACTCTACTCAATTCAATTCATGCCTCCCTCCTCAGGACTCGATCTCGGCGGCTTGCGACAGACTGACAGCTGACAGACAAGAATGACGATTTTACGAACGGAACGCTGTAATGACGACCAAACACCAACTCCGTCGTCGATGCTCTCCCGATCGGGTCCGACCCGGATCCAATTGATTTTCCGCGCTTGCTACCTTTGCCGACAAGGCCAATCTCCGACTGTGTGCGACGCCGATGACAAGCTGTACGACCTATCTGCCTCTACTTGACTCCGAGCAGGTTAAACCGACGCTCCCGCTCTTCCCTTCGCGACGACTTTTCTCCGCCGACGACGTTGCTTCGGTTTCGCAGTCAGGATCCATCCTCGAGTCTACCGAAGGCACGCAAAAAGCCACCTTTTTCATCGTGACGAGTCCTTGTGCCAAAGGCGTCGTCATTGCCGACCCTGCGATAGCCTTCGGGATGAGGGAATCTGTTTTGGAGTACACGGTCTTCGCTGTCGCGCCATTTCTCCGATAAGACCATGCCCTCGTACTCGTTGCGATACCGAACCAGGCGTCTGCTCGATTTTTGCTATGCTTCTGCTTCTGCTTCTGCTTCTGCTTCAAGATGATTCGCCGCTTCTTAAGTAATCCTTGGAGCGTTCACCACGAGTCCCTTCTGAATCTCGACGAAGCACATTGCGATTGTTATAAGTTCAAGAGGCCTGTTCATCCAAGTGGAATAGATACTGAAGGGGGGGGAAAGTTACGTCAGCAGTGCGCTAGTTTGACTGATGAAAGGGGGCTGGATCGCTTGATGCCCACGCCATGCTCGTTGACGCCAATACTCTGTCGCCTTGTGAAAGCAGGAATCGTCGCAATATCCAACACCGCCGTGATAACGTAACCGGTGTCCATACGATTGAGAGCCCTTCTCTACGTTCCTCCTCCACGTCTTACCTTGTCGCCTAAATCCCTCTTCGACAGCCTAATATGCTGCATAGATCGAGCAAGATCGAAGAAAGAGTAAGCGCCCGAGTGTCTTGATTTTGCATGGTCAGCTGCAACGCCAATGTAGCCCCATAAAGCTGGCCTCGCAAATCTTGAATATGTCAGTAGAATTGTAGCTACGTAGAACAGTAAATACACTGTGCATTGATTTGACTTTGGCGTTCAAAGGTCTCTCGATGATATGCGACCACACTGAGTGTCACTCGACTCCATTAAACTCCTTTAATACAGGGCGCTTGGTGACTTGGAGTGCTTAAAGATGTCCACGATATGAAAGAATGTCGTGGACCTCGTAGCATGCCCCCAGCGTCCGTCGGACTCACCGGCTCTCTTACAGTGAGCGATTCGTCATTTTGAAGCTTGGGGCCTTCCATAATTATGTAGCGTGTTACGAACACATCTAGAAGACGTTGCTAGACTGGTTGGACTTGGTGATGGTGATGCCGCTCCGTCGATGACAGGACTCCTTCACAGCGGTTAAGATTCGTGTCATGGAGTTGTCACCCAAAAGTGCTACTGGGTATAGAGACTTGTGTCCCAGAAATCCCACCCAAATGAGCTTATTAGGTGGGTATGAGCTCATAGCCCATGCTGCTCCATTACAGAAATCAAATTGAGAGGCACCGCGCTGCATCAGCATCGCAATCGAAAAGCACGCTCCTTCTTGAATTCTTAGCTTTGGCATTTCCTTTGCTACCTCGATGGATATGCAGTGGGCGTTACACAAAGAGTTCTACTTCTGCATTGGCAGGGTCGCAGGAAAATCCATGCATTGAATAGCTTAATTATTGAGTACATCTCCAAGTCTACTGATAGAGATCCTTATGAGCAGCCTTGATCATGTCAGCTCCCTTCTCGCCGATCATATAGACCGAGTTTTGAATACGACAATCAGGGATGACTGGCATCACAGAAGCGTCAATGACCCGCAGATTTCCGATGCCATGGACTTTGAGCTTTGGGTCGACAACTCCTTGACCAATGTTCTTGGAGAGACGATTGGTTCCACAAGGATGGAAGGCTGTCTGGCACCGATCCAAGACCGCTCTCTTCATCTCCTCATTGTTGTCCAGTGGCATGTCCCATGGATACTCGCCGACAACAATGTCCTTGAAGCCCTCTCCTTTCGTCAGAATGTCGTAGCTAAACCTGATGCCTTCGCGCATTGCAACGATGTCGAGATCATTGGCAAAGAAGTTCAAATTGATGTTCGGTTGTACCAGAGGGTCGGCGCTATTAAGCGTCACCTCTCCTGGATCAGAAATGGGCCGCACTAAATCGACTACAACACTGGTGTAGCACCCCTTCTTGGGGATAGGGTAGTGCCACTGAAATGCGCTACCAAACATGGATACGAAATCGAGTTCGAAGTGAGGCTGTCCTTCAGGCGAGAAAGGGTCAATCCCGCCGTTAGCAGCCTTAGCTTTGCGGTAGTCTGGATCCTTCTCCAGATACTTGTCGATGCGCGGGAACCCAACCATCTCCAGAAGTCCTGAGCCAAGAGGTCCAGTGGAATCTTTGCTATATGCAGCGATTGTGGCGGTATTCTTTGGACCTGTACGGAGCAGGTGGTCATCCATACCAAACCCTTCTTTGACCTGAAGGACAAAGGGGACACCAGGGTGGTCGATTAGATTCTGACCGACATGAGGGGAGTCGACAATCACTGGAATCCCATGTCTGGACAACTCTCGGGCGGGACCAATGCCACTGAGCATGAGCAGCTTCGGACTTTCGAAAACGCCTTGGGACACAATAACCTCGCGGCTAGCGTAGAAGCTGAGCTCGTTGCCAGAGGGGTCAATCACCGTTACACCCTTTGCAATTCTGCTAGCATCAATAATGAGACGCTTAGAATGCACCTGCGCTAGGATGGTGATGTTTGGCTTGTTCTTGACGAAGAGGTAGCTACCAGATCGTTTGCCCTTGTATATAGTGTCGACACAATGAGTCAAGCCGATCATGTCACCGTCGTAAATATTTTCGGTGAAAGGCTCGCCTCTCGACTTCCAAGCCTTAGTGAGGGCATCACGGAACGGCTGCATATCGTCGAGGAGTTCCGCGTGTGAAATTGGGATTGGACCGCCGCCGCCGATTTTTTCCAGATCTGTTGGGTACAGCTTCAAGTCGTCGTGATATGTGGCGCTCTTTCGAAGGTAGGGAACCAAAGGATTCCAACTCCATTCTTCACCACCATACTCACCCCATCTATCAAAAGTACCCTTGCATCCAGGTACCCAGGTGAAGTAGTTGAGAGAAGAGCTTCCACCGAGAGCCTTGCCACGGGTGTTGGGTTTCTCAATGCGCTCATAGTCATCTCGCTTGACCATAGTAGTTTTATATGCCCAGTCATGCTGACTGCCACGAAGGTCCATAGCTTTGGCAGGAGTGGTGATGTCAGACACATTCTCCGGGTCACCTACACCTGCCTCGACAATCAAGATTGTGGCATTCGGATTCGAGGCGAGGCGACCAGCAACAACATTGCCAGCAGTACCGCCTCCCACCACAATGAAATCAAAATGAGCTCCGTTAATCTTTGACATGATGAATGAATTCAATATTGTTTAGCTCCTGGAGATGAAGCTGAAACTGATAGTTGATAACCAGCAACTTTGAAATAGATCTTTACAAGTCTTATATGCACATAATCAACAGCTTGGTCGTCCATTTCCCCTCTTCTTCCTTCCAGCTTCTCGGGAACATCGGGCTGGGCTGATCGTCCGATCCCAGGATCCTCACCGATCAGTGCCATGAGAGATTGCCTTACTGGTGCACAAGATGGCTAGGAATGTACAAGCATCGCTAGGTATTGGTCTGCTACTCTTTCCAATACAAGCAGAGTCCGAATCTTCGTATGGTTCTGTCAATGTCAGTAGCGATTTCAATTGAGTATCCTGCAATCGGTCACATGGTCAGGACATATCAATTATTGGTGCATTACTATTTCTGAAAAGAGTATCACTATGTGCGTCAGGGCCACACGTAAGCAACATTAATGGTATAGCTGCAAACTCAAAACAACGACTTAGGTCGGGAGGATCAAATTCCATGAACCGCATCGGTCAGACATACATGATTGAAGCGATCACCAAAGAGTGTGTGACACCTAGCTCACACGTAGTTCCGCTTTTGCTAGGATCTAGCATGCTCCCAGAGCCGAGGAGGAGGAGCCTTCCAACAAACTTCTTGGAAACGAATCGGGAACTGGCCCGGGAAAGGATGCCAATTCCTCGGGCGTTTGAGCAAGTGGGCCGGCGCTAAGGGATTAAGCTTCGTCGACAACACGTCCGTGCTCTGGAAAGCAGCAACGTTCATTGGCGGCATACTGTTTCTGGAATAGGTTAGATAAGGATGGCCTCAAAAGCACTCGGCTCGGGGCTGAGATGAGCCCGGATCGCTCATCTTGGAATTGATGGCATCTACATAGCTGATCCGAAACAATTATTCTACTGAGGGATTTGTCCACAGTCTCAGTCTCATGTGACTAATCCACTACTCTAGCTTGATTAGCCCATTGGGGTTTCGCAATTTTGAAGAAGAGTGTTTGCTCGATAGAATAGTACAATTTACAGAGATCAGTATGTGTATATTTAGAGTAATACTTATCCTGCGCCATCCCAGGCCATTCATCCACAACTCGGACATTACTATAAGCGGAGTACATTAAATCATTAATCCCACCTAACAGACGATGCCAGAAGGTAAATTCTTTTTGAAGTGCTCCAACGATATTAAGACTCACGGTATTTAGATACCAAAAAGCAATGCAAAGGTCTTATGAATAAGATGGGAAGGCTCCTCTACCGTGAAGAGAAGGCAAATTCCAAGGAGCAAGAATCTGAGCGACTGGAAGATCAACAGGATAATCCGACAAAATCTTGCCAGAAGCAGGAAGATGAGATCCAAAAGGTGAAGGATTATGTCAAGAAAGACGAAGAACTCGAGGAGGGGAGTGAGACCTACGGCGGCTTGATGTAGCAAGTCAAATGCCTTGGTGGATAAATCATGCAGGATACCTCACATATGCTATTCTATATACGGAAAGAGTACAAGGCCAATCAAGAAGAACAAGCATTTAGTGGGGAAACAAAGTTAGCCGCCTTTCCACATGAATTCTTGCATGCATACATTACGTGTTAAGTCAACACGGGTCTACTGAGTCAAGTATATTGCGGATTACTCATGTTCGCTTGCTTGAGCTGGGCTGACATCATATCGTCAAATGTAGAATCTGGATATCAGCTGGAATGAAATGTCATGGACCATATATTACCCACGTAGTCTTCGTTCTTACACCGAAATAAATGCTTTACATCTTAAAGCGAATTATTGAAACGGAAAGAATATACCAACAGTCATCATGACAAAAGACTACACTCTTGCAGAAGGATGTCCCTACCCCAGCAATAACACAAGTGTCCAGATACGGAATGGGTCCGGTGGCGGCCTGGTCCTGCTACAAGATACTCAACTCATCGAAACGCTGGCCCATTTCTCTAGAGAAAGAATCCCCGAGCGGTGAGTGCAAGTAAAGCGCAAATATTGTGCATATTGAGGCTGATGATTTTTGAAGTGTTGTGCACGCAAAAGCGGCGGGGTAAGTCTTCTTGGCCTGTTCTACTTCGACTCAAGTATTCTAACACCCTCGAACAACGAAGTGCATATGGCGACTTTGAGGTAACCCATGATTGCACTGATCTTACATCGGCTAGCTTTCTGAGTGAGATCGGCAAAAAGACAAGGGTTCTCCTTCGGATATCAACAGTCGGACCTGAACGAGGCTCAGCGGATACAGCGCGTGACGTACATGGATGGGCCATGAAGCTATATACTGATGAGGGAAATTTGGACTGGGTATTTAATAACACAGTGAGCCTCTTCCCGTTACAGATCTTGGAGTGACATGTATGAACAAATAGCTTACGGCTCCCGCTCACTGAAGCCTGTCTTCTTTGTCAGGGATCCTATCAAGTTTCCGTCGCTGAATCGGTCACACAAAAGGCATCCTGCAACGAATACCCCTAACGCAGACATGGTAACCACGATCTACGATCTTCAAACAGAGATACGGTCACTAACCATTGTCTAGTTCTGGGAGTGAGTGAATGCAATACTGGTTGGAGTAACGATGGTGTCGTGATATTGACCCCCAGTAGTTTCCACGTGGGCAGCCCGGAAGGAATCCACGAGCTCATTCATTTGTTCAGCGATCGAGGTACACCGGCATCACTTCGTCATATGAACGCCTACAGTGGGCACACCTATAAGTTCACTAAGGAGGTATTTCCCAGACCTCCTTACATCTCTGCGTTCCAAGAAAGGCAAGATAGAGCTGACGATCTATTCGGCAGGATGGGAGTTTCAAGTATATCAAGGTTCACATCAAAACGCAGATAGGAGTCAAGAATCTCAACCGTGAAACCTCCATCAAAATAGCCGGCGAAAATCCTGATTTCTTGGTGGACGACCTTTACCAGGCGATTGAGAAAGGAGACTTCCCTGTGTGGGATGTGTTCGTGCAGATAATGGACCCTAATGAGGCGGAGACATACAAGGTCAATATTTTCGACATGACGAAAGTGTGGTCGCACAAAGACTTTCCCTTGCGCCAAATTGGACGCTTGACTCTGAATCGCAACGTATGTGTCACCATCTGTCCAGCAATATTTCAATGTAACAATTGAAAGCAGCAAGTTAATCCACGTGACTATGTAGCCGCGAAACTACTTCACCGACATTGAACAGGCCGCGTTCTCCCCATCGACCATGGTTCCAGGCTGGGCCCCATCTGCAGATCCAAGTGAGTACTCTTTACCTCCCTCCAGTGGTCTTGAATCTGCTAATTCTACTACAGTGCTTCAAGCAAGAATGTTTGCCTACCCTGACGCGGCCCGGTACCGCCTTGGCGTGAATTACCAGCGACTGCCAACAAATCGCGCGGCTGTGCCTGTCTACAGCCCTTTCCAGCGTGATGGCTTTATGAATTTTACTGAAAATTATGGGGATGATCCTAATTATGTTGGATCTATGTTGCACCCGACGACATTTAGGGCTTCGTCACTTGGGGCTCGCAGCGGTGGAGGACTCAGCACGGTCACCGAGCATGAGAAGTGGGCAGGCGAGGTTTCAAACTTCACTAGTGAAGTTGGGCCCGAAGATTTCGAGCAAGCAACGGCTCTTTGGGAGGTATTAGGTCGAGACGGCAAACACCAGGATCGATTCGTAGGCAACGTCGCGGACCATGTCTCGAAGGTGACCAACTCAAAGCTACGGATGAAGGTTTACGGTACGTATGTCGACATTCTTTACTTTACCAGACCTGACATGATTGCAATCGTAGAACTATTCTCCCACGTCAGTAAGGACCTTGGGAAACGTATTTCTGCAGCAACTGAAGCAGCTCTTTCATAGAATTTGTAGGCAATATATTGGCGGTCCGGCAGAGGCAATTTTCGCAGATCAACGTGCTGTGGCGCTTTAGTAATGCCCCTCAATAGGATCGCCCAATATGCACTGTTGATTAGTGTTACTCTAGCCCTGAGAGTTGGCTTGCCCCTGGTGTTAGCGTGCGTCCGCCTGCAGGCCGGTAAATTCTCGGATGCAGCCGGTGAAAACCTCCAAGCTGAGTTGACTCAAAAAATCAAAGCGACTGTAGTTGAGCGGCGACAGAGGCGGTCTACTAGTACCTGTCAATGCAGAAGTAGGGCATAGAAACCTTGACAATGATGTCATGATAGAACTTTGAGGACTTGACATTGTAGCTGGACTCTGAGGTAGTTGATGGGTCGTTATATTGCTTGCATCTTTGTGTGCGCATCACAACAACATGGCTACTCTAAGAAGGTGATCTCGGTCTCCTTTCACTAAGAGAATTGAGCGCTCTTAGATTGTCTACATCAAGCAAAGCCGAGGTAAACACCATCATCGATCATCTGCAACATGTCGTGGACCGAGCATCCCTTTACCGTTACGATTTCCCTGTACAGCCCCCATTGTCCAATGACGCCGTTTTGCAGGGATTGGGTCTCGAGTGGTAGCGCTCCAAAGCGAGCACTTGGTGGGCAAACAACCAGAAACCAGTGAAACCTTACATCCCTCACGTAAGCCAATCGGCGGCCCAGCCTCTGGCCAACGACATTGGCCCGGTCGGCGAAACCGAGGCGCCTACTCTATTGAGGAACCACCGAGACCATTCCACGACATTCAAACTAACCCGAGGTGGGCCACCTGTATTCTCCATCGTGAAAGTCTTAGTTCTTTACCGATATAATCCTAATGCGTCTTGTTTGAACATTTCAATTCAGCCAGACATACCCACTCTGTGTGTGATTTGCACTTGTTTCTAACTTTAGCAGCACCAAAACCTCCAGGGCGAGCCAAGACTAGCTCAAATAATTGCGGGATGGAAGAAAGAAGTCTGCCACCTGCGAAAGATCCGGTGGCGACTTATCAGGAGGAGGCAGCAGAATTCACATTCGTTCTCAATCAGAATCAAGGTGGCGTCCGAAGCCATGCGATGAGGGAATATTGGAAGCGCAGACGCAGGCGGTCTAGATCCCGAGAGAGAATGGCAATCCCTCATCGTCCCCGCCCACTCCTGCCCAATACCCAGGATCATACACAAAGCAGCATGTCTATAACGGGCAATGATGTCGTTCATTCGTCTTTGAGCCGGGATCAACGTGACAAAGCAGATCATCCTGAGAGTGGACAGTCAAGGGTAGGGACTGACGAACTAGCTGCATTGGCCGGAGTTCCAGCCCAGCTTCTCACTGGAGTTGATCACGCTCTTGCATGCAGTCGGCTGGATCCGTTCGACATGTTTCCGGTGTTTTTGACAGTCGAGCATCACAAACTCCTTCATCACTGTGAGTAATAACCATCCCTGAGGTGCAGAAATAATTCCTGTTGGAGTGACGGTGCCCTGATCCATTAAGTAGGGCTCAGCACTCATGCCACCATGATGTTCACGCAACTACCTACGGCGAGATTCAATCCGATGCGGGATGTCTGGTTTCCATTGGATCTCTCAAACGCCGCGTCTTTCAACGCGATCATGGCTCATGCAGCGGCACACCTAGCCAGGTTGCATGGCATCAAGACTTCGAAGGAAGCATTCAAGTACAAAGCTGAAGCTGTCCGAATAGTCAGACTCTGGATGAGTGATCCACATTTTGCTCTAAGCGATGAGGTGTTTGCTGCTGTCATACGTCTCCTGACATTTGAAGTGAGGCCAATCTTCCATTTGCATATCCATCCTAGCTAGTGATTGACGTCTAATGAATCATTGTAGAGGTATTGGGGCACAGATAGTGAATGGAAAGTCCACCGTGATGGACTTCAACATATGATCGAAGCCCGTGGTGGTATTGCAGGATTACAAAGTAATTGGCGACTGGAGCTTGTCGCGTACCTGTATAGTCTCCCCGACTTCATCTACTTAAAGTGCATATCCCCATAAGGAGTCTAACACGAAGAACAGTGTCTCGCTAATGGCCAAGCCATCATGGTTTGAGAGTTCAAACAACATTTTAGAATTATCTGAACAGCCGGTGTCAGCCAACATGCACCCACTGGGTAGTTTGGAGAATCTCCAACGTGTTCGCGGTCTCTGGCTCATATCTTTCATTCAAGATATGGGTACCTTCACGAGCAACTCCCCTGAGCTTCGTTTACATGGGCTACGGCAATATCCCAATGTTCTAGATGCGATATTGCTTCTACAGGCTGACATGAAACGTTACACACTCGACTCCTACCAAGAAGAAGCATGCACCTCTTCAGAGTTCGCGCGTTTGTGGTGTTTATTTTTCATCAGCGTACTCATACAAGCTTCTGGGCAGCAATACTCGGACGCGGTCCCACCAGCCAGTGTCGCCACAGCCCCGAACAGTCCAGATAATCTTGCCACCGTGAATGACTTTCTACAGATCCAGAATATTTGGGCGGGAACGGTGGAACAACTTTTTTCATCTCTGTTCAATGACTTTAACGAAATCCCGGAAAGTACACGAGTGAAGGAATATGTATTCCAGATAACGAACGTGCTATCATCGCTCAGTTGCGAAGCTCGCCGAGGGGTAGAGAAGTGCCTTTTACTCATATTGGGAAATATTGGAAGTCATGGGACTTCGCTTGATGACTATTGTACACCGGATACCTTGCTATCATCATTGCATGGATTGTAGCAAGCTTAGGTAGAAGTTACAAGGCACCTATTCAGCTTGCAATTAACATTGCGTGGTTGAGGTCAGCGTGATATTTGATTGCTACCGGTACGAATAGGTCTGTTCATGCAAGAGCAAATAACAGTAACCGGTCATGTATGTCGAGCGCAAAGGATGTGCGGCGATACCAGTAGGTGGTGGGGTGATCCATTAGGGCCTAAGTAATAGTAGAGAATACCTAAGTGAGCGTACAGTTTTATATATATATGTAACCCAAAGTGAACCCATGAAGGGCCCAGCCAAGCATGAGGAGCAGAGGATATGTGGGTTTGGTATGATATCATGGTCTGAGGAACATCAATAAACCCTAACCACTCAAGGGTCAACCCTATTCAACAAAGTTATATTTACTAGCCACGTCGATTGTGCCCGTTTCGTCATTTTCGAGAACGGTCTCTACGTTTCATGCGCGCTCTAAAACACCTCTGGTGACCTTGGAGGTTGAGCTCATGTCTTGTATCAAATAATTCAGGAGCAGGACGTCCAATAATTTTCCACGGTCTCTACCCCTATAATCCAATCATTATGAAGTAAATCAACAATCAAAGAGCCCTTGCTCCTGATTTACCGACCCCGTGCAAAACAAAAAGGCGCCGTTATTGCAAGTTGCTGTGGTTTCGGCTTGAATCTCATTCATAGCAAAATAGTTAGCACTGTTCAAAACGTCGCACGGACCAAATTTCTTGTAGGTGCCGACTGAAAATGACTATTGTCGCTTGGGTATTAGTGTGCTTGTCATCGCGGTCTGCGAACCAATCAGATAAAAAACCGAGATTTAAATGCATAGGCTTGACCCAAAGAAGGATTATACGAGTTTCTCAAGTCCGATCGGTGGCAATCGACTCATCAATAAATAATTCTGGGTTCCCGTGTCTAACAGTTTACACAACACTTTGACCATCCAAGAAAGCGAAGACCCTGAGAGACACAAAAATGGCATCAAAAAACATTCCACAGCTCAGAACGCCGCCGCTCTACCGCATTTGGTTCACCTGGATCGACCCTATGCTTTCTCTCCTGGGTGCCTTTGGTGGGCTCTTTCAGCCTCATCTCCTTCTCTCCCACATTCCCGCTACGATTTCCAATCCGAACGTAGATCCAGCTGCTGCACCAAACGATCCCTCACGCCTAATGCCCAATCCAGACACTAATATCAACCCCGCACAAGCTTTGGTTTTCAACCAGTTCGGCGCATTCTGCATTTTCACATTCTTGCTCAGCATCTTCCTGCTCCGCTCTACCAACGACCTATCAATCTGGAAGACGTATCAGGGCTCTAAGTGTGTGGCCGACATCATCGTTGTAACACTCATTGTATTGGAGTACCTGCGCCAAGGCCGACTCAGTCCCTCACTATGGACATTCGACGACTGGTTCTCCTTGCCAATCACAGCCTGGTGTGCTGTACTTCGCGCTAGCTTTGTGCTCGGTGTTGGTTTTGATAAGAAGCGAAAATCAATTTAAAGTGGAGCTTGGGAAGTTCACGATGAATTGTGAGCTTTGTTACCTGGAAAAAGTGTGAGGACTTGATCGAATTGTGGATAAGATATCAGTGATAGGTTGGAAAGGATAATTTGTAATGGCTAGAAGAATGAAGTTAGTCAGTGATCATTGTCTTCTGGAGATCAATAAAGTGAGCATAAGCATAGCCTTAATTCCAGTCTTGGCCTCGTTAAAGTAGCGAGTTCAGTGTATATGACCATTTCAATGATCCACGACGCGAATACTGCTCTTAGGTGCTTGTATCTTCGAGGACTATCACGTATCATCAAAACAATGATAGTCAAACATATTAGGGCATCATTTGATGAGACTTTATCAGCCTCTCCAGGTTATTGTTTCAAGTTATCAAGTTTTGACAAGTTTGGAATGAGAAAAGACCTTTGTACTCGATAGATAGGTCTGAGAAACAAAATCAGTTGAATATGATATCAATCGTAAGACATGATGTATCTATCTACAGCTTGGCCCTTTCATCAAACTTCCAGTCACTTGGGGCTGCCATTACCTGCTTCTTCCAGTTTCTCGGCCCCGCCTCTCCCTGTTCAAGGCCGTTTTTTTGGACCGCTTGTTTTCGTCCTCCACTGCCATAGCTTGGCGATCGTGCTCTTCTCTCTCGGCTTCTCAATTATATTTACGACCTCTCTGCCGAGGACAGGCAAGAATTTGAAACCATGACCGGAACCTCCAGAGCACACCATCATGCCTTCATCGCCGGGTACACGGTCAATGACAAAGTTGGTATCGAGACTGTCGGTGTACCAGCAATTCCTGCAACCCGCAATGCCAAGCTCCGCCAACTCGGGTAGTGCATCTCGCACAACGCTCTTGATGGCCTCCACGGCTTGCTTTGTTATAGTCGGCTCGGAGGGCTCGGGCCAATATTTGGTCTTGGGAACGCTGATGCGGTGTTTTGTCCCAGTCGTCTTCTCCTCGACATCCTCGTAGTTGGTGTATTTGACTCCTCGGTAGCCGATCTTGACGATACCGTCTGCGGTTCGAGGAAACCCGCCAATACCAAGCCCCTTCGTCCAGCCTCCGTAAGCGAAGACGGGAAAGTTCCCAGGCGAGAAGCGGTCCCAGAGATGAGGGGCCTTGTCTTTGGGAGGCAGTTGGAAGTATGCTACACTCCCAACGGTTGTCTCCAGCATTGGGGATATTGCCGGAAAGAGATATGGTGTCCAAGGCCCGGCTTAGATTTTGTCAGTGTTTGTTCCGTACGACGATGAGTGCCGGACGGATTTCAACATACCGGCCAGAATCAGAAATTCTGATCGATGCTCTTTACCATCCTTTGTTCTTATTCCGACAGTCTTTTCCCCGGCAGGAGATTTGAGGAAAGCAGAAACCTGGCCTTCCCTCTCGTCCAGCACAAAACGCACGCCACACAGACGGCAGAGATGCATCACCCAGATACAAGCCTTGCTAGCGTCGACGTAGCCGGCGGTTGTGTCAAAGACACCTGTGAGGCTTTTGCCCTGCTTCTGGCGGTTGAACGGATCCCGCTTCCTCTCCCATTCTCCCTTCTTCTGGAAGTAGAACGTCGCTCTCTTTTCATCATCCTGGTTTCCGATCACGAACTGAGTGGATCGCAAGCCTTCCTTCGTGATCTTTCGCAAAGTTGATTCTTCGAATGGGCTCAACGCACCATCGGTGCTCATACGAAGAAAGCCGCAGTTGTCCCATACCTTGTCCGATGGCCTAAGAGGACGAGGCGGATCTTGTAGTACTGATGATGATATCTGCTTGTTCCACACGTTCCAGACCTGGATGGCATCCCAAGCGAGGCGCTGATAATCGAGTTCGTCACCATAGCTCATACGCATGACCTTGTTCCAGTCAGCACTAGCCGCATCGGCACCATCTGCGGTAGAGTAGGCATTCTTATCATAGGGCTGTTTATCGAAGACTGTTATGTTGCTGTACCCGGTCTGTGCCAAGTGCAAGGCGCTTTAGCCCTTCATTCCTTGTTAGTGATGATGAAGTTACTAGACGCCGAAAAGGGCGCAACTCATTGCGACGCACCTCGAAAGACCGAACGCACCTGCACCAATAACAATGATGGAGCTCTGCTTAGATAATTGAGTCGAAGCCATGTTGATTCCGTCTGGTATTTTCCATGCTGCACCAATAAATGGACTGATAGTATTGTTATACCTATACCGTAAAAATGTATTCCAGCGCGCGCAACGATATCCCCTTCCGGCGAGGTCTTGATCGGCCCATCCCCAAGCGCACAGGAAAATCCCGACAGCTCGGACATGAGCCGTAGCAGTGTCCGGCCTATTCCCGCCTTCCTACCCTTCTTATCTTATTATACCCCATATCTGCTATCTGCCCCATATTAGCCCCATGAACGATTACTCCGCACAACTGATAGGAGGTTGACTGATGAGATGCTCCTACCTCAATTTTAAGTTCCTGGAACATGACTGTTACGGAGTTCTTATCTCGTGCATATTTGGGTTGAGTTGTATATATTTTCTATCCCTATCTTCCCAACTGATATGGTATGACCAGCATACTGCATTTATTCTGGCGGTAAATCAACCCCTTGCGACACTTTCCTAATTACCCACCCTGTTGGCGAGATAGGAAGATGAGGTTCTTTGGCAAGAGGAGGGGGCAGTCTAATCCTCAAGATGAAGCTACTTCTGATGTCAGAGAAGCTATCATCAACGAGAAGACCAACGACAATTTCTTTTTTTGGACACGTCCCGGGACCGCTAGAGAAGAGGTAAAGCTTGTCCGCAAGCTCGACCTTGCCATTCTATCCTTCTGCTGCCTGACATTTTTCGCCAAAGACCTCGACCGAAACAACATCAACAACGCCTATGTCTCAGGCATGAAAGAGGACTTGAATCTCTACGGCAACGAACTTAACTGGATGGTCACCTGGTTCCAGGTTGGCTATATCGTCGGCCAAATCCCTTCCCAGATTCTCTTAACTAAGGTTTCTCCACGATGGTACCTACCCGCCGCTGAGTTTCTTTGGAGTGTCTTCGTTCTTTTCATTTACAAGTGCAAGACTGTCGAGCAGATCTACGCTTTGAGATTCTTTGTGGGCTTTATCGAAGCAGCGAGCTGGCCGGGTCTTCACTTTATGATTGGCACTTGGTACACAAATCACGAGATAAATAAGCGCAGTGGAATCTTCACTGCCTCCGGTATCGCCGCCACAATGTTTTCTGGTTACATTCAGGCCGGTATTTACGAGACCATGGACGGCCACCTAGGGCTTCGTGGGTGGAGGTGGCTCTTCATCATTGGTAACGATGACTCCTTTCTTAGTATTCGAGAGGATAACGATCGCTAATATTCACAAGATTTCCTCATCACCTTCCCTCTTGTCCTGCTGGGTTTACTTATTGTACCCAACCCGCTGTACAAGAAGAAGACATGGTGGATGACGGAGAGAGAACGTCAAATGTGCATGAAGCGCCTTGAGGCAGATGATCGCAAGCCGCTCGGCAACTTCGGCATGTCCTTGTTTAAGCGCGTCCTCGGGAGGTGGCACTTCTGGATTTTGGTACGCAGTTAACCCGCGATACTGAAGCTGCGTTGGCAAAAGAGACATGGAGCTTGCTGACACCGTTTCTCCTTCAGTGCACATGGTTTTCCCTCATGTACTTCGTCTACCAGGCTCCAACAACGTCGACCATGGCACTCTGGCTCAAGGCGGAGAAAACGTACTCAGTGCCGCAGATTAATAACTTGCCTACCGTCTACTCAGCCATCTCCATCATCTTCATGCTCGTCTCCGGCACTTACAATGACTGGCGTGCCTCGCAGATTGACTCGGTTATCGCCATTTGTCTAACTCAGATCATCTCCGAGTCCATTCTTGTGGCATGGACTGTTCCCAAGCCCGCGAAGTTCTTTGCCTACTATATCGCCGGAACAATCCAGTCCCTGTTTCCAATCATTGTCAGCTGGACACACATGGTCTGCTCGGGTGACGCTGAGGAACGTGCCATTGTCATTGGAAGCCTGAACGCCATTGGATTAGGTCAAGGGACATGGTGGAATCAGGTGAGTCTTTCTCTTTCAACCTATGTCTTGCCTGTTTACAAATGTTGACGATAAGAATTAGGTATTCGTCGCGACTGTTGATGCGCCCCGATTCTACAAAGGTTACAGAGCCGGCCTTGCCGCCTCCCTTGCTCTGTTTGCATGGCTACCTGTTGTCATATGGTTTACACGTAGACAGCGGAGGCAAGGAGAGGCAGCAATCCTTCATGGCCGGCCGAACCTCAGCGTCGGAGCTGAAGAGGATAGTAATACGATAATTTCTGACCAGGTCAAGGCGAAGAACGAAAAGGCAGATATGACTGAGCTCCAAGAGAAAGCGGCTGATACTGGAATTGTGATGTAAACGGACTACCATAGAATTCAGAAGGATAGAGGTGGAAGAGTGAGAGAACACTGGACCTATTGCTGCATATCTTTCTAGTCTCGTCATTTGATGAAAATTGGACTGTGTTTCTTTATCCGAGCGCCCGTGGAAGTCTGGCACAACTAACTTGTCTCCTCAGGCTTCTAGATGATGCTATGTTTCCACTACAATGCTATTTCGATTGTCCTTGTTTGAACAAGAATACAGATCTTTCCTATACGTTATATAACCTATCTCTACATTTCGATCAGCTCTCTAAGAGATGACTAGCACTAGACTGCGTCATTGCAAAGATTGCGCCACAACTGAACCTAGCTAATTACTGGCAGCACCAAGGCAATTCATATTCATATCAATCTAACGGGAATAAATTGCAGAATCCATATAATCTAGTGAACCGAGGGTTATCCAGCCGGCGCCTAAGGTTGTAAAACGTGACTGTGAGGACTTTGGGCTTCCTAGTCATAAGGTTGGGCAAGGGTCACTTGGCAGATACTGGTGCGACTTGACTGAGTCAGGAGAACCCCAACGCATCTAGTGTCAATGTTCCATCCGGATGATTAAGACCAATGTTGTGACCTGCATCGTAAAGCGAAGCAAACTACACTGGTCAGAGCAATGTAGCACAGAATCTCAAGCTTCAAACTAACTATTATCTTCAAGCAACGAGCTATAGATGTCTCCCCTGCCCGTATAGTCCTCCCATTCAGCCGCCATGCTCAAGAACTGAGCAAACTCAAAGGGCTCATCTGGAAATAAGCTCATCGGTCCGTCCGTATGCCAACCCGTAGATGGGAAGGAAACGAGGTCTTTCAGCGCGTCAATTTCAGTTCCCAACGCAAGAGGCTTCTGAGCAACACCCGCGCCACCATTCTTATCCCAGTCGAGCAGCCACTTCATTGTGATTGACGAGAGCCTCTCAAAGGCGTCCCTGTAGCCGCCCGCATCGGCGAACCGCTCAGCAAGGGCCGTGAGCGTGCTCGCGCAATCCTGACTGGCGGACATGACATCCACTATGGAGGCGGCAGTACGCACGTCAACAGACTCCCATATGCAGTACAGCATGGTGAGACCGGAGAGAAACAGGTGGTGCACCCAAGCCCAAATTATGCTGACTCGGCCTTCCCGCTGTAGCGTCTTAATGGCCTGGATGGATCTGCGTGCAGTGTCAAAACATATTTGCCAGGATTCCGTCGTGGGACATGGCACGAGAGGGTTTGGTCTATGAAGAAGCAGCATGGCGTTGCAGTGGTGAGCTTCCCACCAGCTCTCCATCGAGTAGATGCTCTCTTGGTGGTCGATCCCGTTTAACATTGGGACTTCGTCTCGCCAACTACGCAACCGGCTCAGGATGTCCCGGAACCACAGAACGTAGTTCGCGCGTGGGTATGCGAGAGAGGAAGATCCTTGGAGCTGGTGATACAGGACGTGTTTGATCTCCGATTCCAGCCTGTAAAGCTCGACTACGTGATTTGCGCAGCGTTGGTGGAAAATATCTGTCCTTATAATATCTGCCGGTCCTGGTACCTCTTCTTCGAGATGAGGGTCTGGAAATCCAGGATTCATGCTGAGCTCTGCTATCCCAAACGGCCTCCCGAGTGTAATGACCAGGAAGCGATCCAGACGGTAGATGGCCCAGTATAGCAATCGCCGCTGGTTCAAGAGAGTTCGTGGCAAAGACAGCACATGGTTGGTCTCCCAATGTAGCCCCAGATCCACCGCGAGACGGAGCGCAATCCCAGTTAGCTGCCACAAGCTTCCTTGCGATGGGTTTAGAGCGATGTAATGAGCAAGGAGTAGAACCACGGTGAGCGTCTCCAGATTGCTCGGCGAGTAAGCTAGAAGCTTCTCGACGCAATGCAGGGCTGCATGAAAGCAGCCCTCGCTCTGAGACGGCCTCCCTCCTCCAACGATAGGCATGCGGTGGAGGCCAACGGCAAAGACCATATTGGCAACAAATAGATCATATTCTGGAATAGCGCCCAAGCTCCCAGATGATTCCCAAACTCCATATACACGGTCGATGACTGGCTGGGCTCTGAAACGCTCCAAGACAGGCACGTGTGGGGTCCGGTAAGAGAAGTAAACCCAAAGAATATGCTGTGCCGCGTGACGCGGGGGGAGAGAAGTCACCTGCACTGTAGGTGGCACGGAGGTCCTAGAAGGTCGCCTCAGTTGTCCTTGTGTGTCATAATTCGTAGTCAGAGGATCGTGTTTGATTGCAGCGAAGACCATTTTGGCAAATGTGGCGCCACTACTCGTTCCCATAAACCGAGGCTGGTTGCTGCTTTCTAGTAAGACCAATCCCATGGATTTGACCATCTCTTGAGGATCTGAAGCAGCCGAGTCCACGGTGGTGGCCGCGACAGGACTGACATCCGCAGGCCTTTCAGCCATAGTGGTCTCACTGGGGGAATGAACGATGACGTTGGGAACATTGCTCTTCTTCTTCTTCTTCAACTCTTCTACCTGAAGTTTAAGTTCTCTGACCTGGCTTTCGAGTGTCGAAATGTAGCCCCGCGGGATCTCAGTCTGTTTCTCAATGTCGTACGTCAGAGGTGATGCGTGTGCAGCCTCACATGTCGTGCACTTTGGATAGCGTAGGTCACACTAGGCAGAGAACAGAGACACACTCAGCATTCAAAGATTAATGATTTTGATTACAGGGTAGTAGTAACAGACCTTTTGTTTCCTTCTCCGGCATCGCTGGCATGCCTCTACTCAGACCAAAGCCGTTAGAACCTAACGGACAGTAATAGTAATTGGACAAGTGTGTTGGAATCTACGAGAACTTCTCCGCAGCCTTGCTTCAGTCACGCTGCTTGCTGGAGGCTGTAGCTCCAGGTTGCTCTCCATGACTTCGAAATTTACGAATCCTCGTCCAGCGACCAAGACGACAGGTCCAGAGATTAGCGATAGCTAAGCCTTGCCCTAGTCTAGATCAGACGACTCTCGAGAAGTATCTAAAATTTTGAATGAAGCAGAGCCATCTATCACCCCATCCGAGCGGGGATTTGATATGCCAAGGGTAGTCGTGTTCTAATGTATAGGAAAATACCGATAAGTCGCCGGAAGAGGGAGAACCACCGTTCCTTATCAGCAAGGGCAATCAACCCCACAGATCCCACTCCTTTCGCAGGCATCGGGATTCGCCGATGACGATCTTCTAGTTATATGGTGATCGCCTCGTGATCCGGCATATACACCATAACCTGCTCGGCTACACAATTGTCCATATTATAATGAGCGTTTTATGAATAAGTGTTACGACGTGCTGAAAAGCAGGGAAAGAGCCAAGCTGACCCCATCGCGACAGATTTACGCCAAGACAACACACATCCCTAAGAACAACTTATGGTGGGATACGTACATCTGACTTGACCCCCTTCACTATGCCGCATAGTTTAGGGTATACTGAAGTAGAGGAGGCGCCAAAGATAGATATTTTTATCGACGTGAGTAAGGAGATATGATAGAAAATGCGATCGTGCAACAACTAACAGAACGCCCAACAGCGGGGTGGTACCTTCACTGATTGTATCGGCATCCCCCAAGCCGCCAAACAGGATGACATTGTCGTCAAATTGCTGTCCGTGGATCCCTCAAACTATCCAGATGCTCCCACGGAAGGTATTCGTAGGATTCTGGAGAGGTTCACCGGGCAGCCTCATCCAAGGAATGCTCCGGTCAGCGCAGAAAGAATCGGTGTCATTCGAATGGGGACGTGAGTGTTACGCTGAATTTCAGACCGTGTGAGTACCAAAGTTGCTAATCAGCCAACCAGGACCGTTGCGACCAATGCGTTGCTTGAGAGAAAAGGAGCACGCTCGGCGCTGCTCATCACCAAAGGCTTCAAAGATGCCTTGAAAATCGGCTATCAGTCACGCCCAAAGCTATTTGATCTTGCCATCAAGAAACTAGAAGTTCTGTACTCGGAGGTTGTCGAAGTAGATGAGCGAGTGACCATGGAGGACTCTACCAAGGATCCATCTCTACCAGGCGCAATCAACACTGCATCGGATCCTGCTCTCAGAATTGGTCGAAGTGGCGACATCATCCGCATCTTGGAGCCGTTGAACATGAAAAGCACCCGGAAATCCCTCAAATGTCTGCGCCAAAAGGGCTTCGAGAGTATATGCATTTGTCTAGCGCATAGCTACAGTTTCCCAGATCACGAAAATACCATTCGCGACATGGCACACGAGATGGGTTTCAAAAGTATCTCCACATCATCCAATTTGATCCCTATGATCAAGCTAATCTCACGGGGCATGAGTGCCACTGCCGATGCATATCTGACCCCTGAGATCAAGAAATACATTTCCAATTTCCGCAAAGGGTTTAAGGGTGCTTTGCAGGACACCCGTGTCCAGATCATGCAATCCGATGGTGGTCTAGTTGATGTCTCAGCCTTTTCTGGCCTGAGAGCTATCTTATCAGGTCCAGCAGGGGGCGTGGTCGGCTACGCTAAGACGAGTTGGCATCCCGATGACCGGGTGCCCGTCATTGGATTCGATATGGGCGGCACATCTACAGACGTGAGTCGGTATGGCGGCGATCTAAGTCACGTTTTTGAGACGACCACGGCTGGAGTCACTATCCAGTCTCCTCAGCTTGACATCAGCACAGTAGCAGCAGGTGGTGGCAGCATTCTTTCCTGGAAGAATGGCCTCTTCGCTGTTGGCCCGGAGAGTGCATCTGCTCATCCAGGTCCTGCCTGCTACCGCAAGGGTGGTCCGCTCACTGTAACAGATGCTAATCTCTTTCTGGGCCGTATACTTCCCGAATACTTTCCCTGTATCTTCGGACCCGACGAGAATCTTCCACTTGATTATGAGATTGCTAAAAGCAAATTCTTAGAGCTGAGCAAGACTATTAACGCTGAGACTGGCGACCACAAGACTGCTGAAGAAGTCGCCTTAGGTTTCTTGGCCGTCGCTAACGAGGCCATGTGTCGCCCGATCCGGGCCTTGGCTGAAGGCAAAGGCTATGAGACATCGGCCCACCGACTCGCCGTCTTTGGAGGCGCCGGTGGACAGCATGGCTGCTCGATTGCTAGGCATCTCGGCATCGACACGGTCGTCATCCACAAGTACTCGAGTATTCTCAGTGCATATGGCATGGCACTTGCAAATGTTGTGGAAGAGGTCCAGGAGCCTTGTTCCATGATTCTAAGCGATAGCTCAAAAGATGAGATTAACACGAGATTCGAGTTATTGAAGTACCTTGCGGTGAAGGGACTGCTCCAACAGGGCGTATCCTCGACAGATAACATAGAGATACAACCATTCCTCAATCTCCGGTACGAAGGCACAGACACTCAGATGATGGTGACACTGCCAAGCGACGGTGACTTCAAAGCTGCTTTCGAGCGGCTCCACTTTCAAGAGTTCACTTTCCTACTCCCATCTCGGGAAATTATGATTGACGATATACGCGTACGAGGTATTGCAAGAGATTACGAGCGCCCTACGCCAAATTTGTACAAGGAGCTCTCAGAGGCGGTAACTTCCCATACCGCGAACCCCAAGAAGACGAAGCTGGCATATTTTGCAGGTTGCGGGTGGATGGATACACCGACTTATATGCTTCGAAGCTTGCAAGCTGGCAACCAGATCCGGGGGCCCGCCATCATCATCGACAACACACAGACCATCATTGTGACTCCCAACTCGTCCGCTCAAATTTTGAACGAGCATGTGGTATTACATGTTTTGTCCGAGAAATGTTCAACCAATGGAAAGAGCGGGCGACAATCGTCAAGCCTACTACTAACCATTGAGACTGATCCAGTGAAGCTATCCATTTTTGGACACCGTAAGTGTTGTTCATGTTTCATATTGACGATACAAATCAGAACGACTCACCTAATGACCAAGAGTTTATGTCAATCGCCGAGCAAATGGGCCGAACACTGCAAAAAACGGCTGTCAGTATCAACATTAAAGAAAGGCTAGATTTCTCGTGTGCCATATTCGGACCGAGCGGAGACTTAGTTGCAAACGCACCGCGTACGCCTCCTACTAGTCCATTAAACTAAGATCAATGGCTGAATTGTTGCAGACGTCCCCGTTCATCTGGGAAGCATGGCATATGCTGTGAAGTACCAACACCAACACTACGGCTCAGCACTAATGCCAGGAGACGTTTTAGTATCGAATCATCCCATCGCCGGCGGCACTCATCTTCCCGATATCACTGTCATCACACCAGTTTTTGACACCACCGGGAAAAACATCATCTTCTACACCGCGTCGCGTGGTCATCACCGAGACATCGGCGGCTATCAGGGCATCTCAGGGAATGCAAATGCGACTCACCTCTTCCAGGAGTGTGCGAGCATTGTCAGTTTCAAGCTCGTTTCGAATGGTGTATTCGATGAGGCTGGCATGCGGGGGATTTGATCGATGATCCGGGGCGGTATCCTGACTGTGTAGGCACATCGGGCATCTACGACAACCTTTCAGATCTCCGTGCTCAGGTTGCGGCCAATGCCAAGGGCGCAGCACTCATCCGGACAATGTTCGAAGAAAACCCTAAAGAAGTAGTTCAGGTAAGACATGGGTCACTGATGAACTCTCAGTTGAGGAGCGCTCGTTGCTGACATGTATTTTACGAAACAGTTCTACATGGACAAGATCCAGGCAAACGCCGAGGTTGCCGTTCGCAAGGTTTTACAAGAGACTGCTTGCAAGCTCGATGGTCGCACTCTTGGGGCAGTGGATTACCTCGATAATGGCAGCCGTATTCAATTAGAGATCCGGATCATTGAGGATGGGAGTGCAATTTTCGATTTTACAGGAACAGGTCCAGAAGTCATTGGGAACAGCAATGCGCCCAAGAGTATCTGCCTCTCTGCCATCATTCACTCCCTGCGGTGTCTGATTAACGAGGAGATCCCGCTCAATCAAGGCTGCCTATCTTCCATAGAGGTCGTAAATCCCGAAGGAAGTATTTTGAATCCATCAGAATGTGCTGCCGTCTATGCTGGAAACACACAGACAAGTCAAAGGATTGTCGATGTCATTCTCAAAGCATTCGAGGTGAGCCTCATTTACACTGAAAGGTGGAATATTAGATTTAACACAGAATATGGTGTAGGCTTGTGCTGCTAGTCACGGATGTATGAATAGTGTAGGGTTTTTTGGCGGACGGAACGCGAACGACGGCAATGGATACCGCTTTGCCTACGGCGAGACAATATGCGGAGGATCCGGAGCCGGTAATGGCTGGGATGGTGCTGAGTAAGTTCATCTCCCATTTTGAATATCGAATGGATGCGCTTTGGGACTAATGTGACTTTGCCAGCGCTGTACATTGTCATATGACCAACACACGAATCTCAGATGTTGAGATCCTCGAGAAGCGATACCCCATCATCCTGAGGGAGTTCTCGGTCCGTAGCGACTCTGGTGGGAAAGGCCGACACAAGGGAGGTGAAGGCGTCAAGCGCGTCATTGAGTGCAGAGATCCATTAACTTTCTCCATGATATCAGAGCGGAGGGTGACACGGCCGTATGGTCTCAAGGGCGGCGACGATGGGGCTCCAGGGGAGAATCTGATCTCGAGGAAAATCAGTGCCGGGAAGCGGAGAATAGTTAGCCTTGGCCCGCGCGGACTTGTGAATTTGGAGCCTGGGGACCAGTTTATCATCAAGACCCCGGGAGGTGGTGGCTGGGGTAGGAAAATTACAGATGGGGCTGTCAATGACTGTTCGACAATCAACGGAACGTCGACCCAATAAAGCCACTCGACTGAAGCGTCTCTTAGCCCGAGTTGTAAGGTCAGATAGGGACACCAGAACCGTAGATAGTAGGCAGAGTCAGTATCGTGGTGGTCGAAGTAATTCTGGAAGCCAGAAACTCGATAGTTGGAGGCAGCACCGTTGATGGGCAGTACGGGTGCCAGAGAAAATAGTGCTAGTGATGGCGGTGGAATAAAGCTTTCCAATGGTATACATAAAGGAGAATTGTATAAGGACAACGAGAAAGAAAATCATCCGGTGCCTGAAATCTCTTGCCAAGCTGTCGAAATAGGGCAGCAGTGTCTGCTGCTGACCAACACCCTCTCAAGATTTCGCATAGCACACACACACACAAAAATTTTCCTAGGCATGAGAACGTACTGAAAAATGAAGGGCTAACCATTTTTTATTGTCTGTAATAATAGCTAACTGAAGCGAGTGAAAGGGAAGTAAGTAACAGCGAATAAACGACCCGACTACTTGTAGAAAAAAGACTTTGCTCCCCCAGCGCACAACGAGACAGCCGTGGTTGCGCGATGTAGCAGGAATATGAAGGATTTCAAGCCACCTGATATGGTAATATCCTTCCGAGATCGTGTTTCGTGGAAACGAGACAACAAACTTTGCAGGAAGCAAATATCTTGTAACGACTGCATTAGTGCTCATCATTTCCGATATTATGTTGGGACCGGAGCTGAATCCACTTTTCCGACTTGTCAAAATTCGTTTTCTGGGGCATGCGAGCGTGCGACCATGCGTCCGTCAGGCTTGTTCAAGTCATTCGAGCCAGCTAGTGGTCATATTACAATATCAACTACCTTGACACTGTTGCAACTTTGAATAAAGTTTTGTTTCTCAGGGATCGCGTTCACTACTTTCGAAGTCGACCAGAACATTGATAGTCCGTCTAATGTTGTCGCTGATTCCGGCAGTACGATTAGCATTAGCGAGGAGCAGTTGCAGTCAGTACAGTTGGCTCGTTCCTCCCTAACAGAGATCAATTTCATCAACCTTGGCAGCACCAAGTCTGCCTTTATGGAATAGACGTCACCTTTTAACCGAAATTGACTTTGCCAATTCCTCTATTCTTCCATAAATGAGAACTTTGAATAATCTTGATCTACTTTACTTTTGTGGGCTAGATACCAACGCCACTCACTGTCGGCCATCATCAATCCACCACATCCATAATATCCGCTATACTTAAACAATCCTCAACAATAGTAAATGCTAATCTGCTGTGGTAAGACGACTTTCTAAAACTACTGTGTTGGCTAGTTACGAGTAGAACCGATGATCAGCAACAGCATATTGAGTATCTATTCCAAGATTGATATTTACTCCAGTGTCATTGTCAACAGAAATTCTAGTACAAACAGCACTGCACTTTACTACAGTATAAATGCAATGCAATGCAATAGTTATGACGCATTCAGTCATCAATCACGATCACAACCGGGCTTGGGCGTCGCAGCCTTTTTAGAGCCCGTTGATATGCAACAATTCTCTCCATGTTCACTTGTTCGATCGAAGCGATCCTTGAGTCTAGACTCAGTCGTTCGTGTTTGTAATCGTGTACCTGGCCTTTTCTCGTATCGTTCTTGAACATGTCGCTTATTTTGTCAGATTCGAGGCTTCCTGGTACGCCCAAGTGTCTCAGAGAGAGCTCGAACAGCTTGGACTGCAACGTTGCAGAGGTGCAGCTCAGGATATGGACCAATTCATCCACCAGGAGCGGGCACTGGCGCACACGACATCTGTATAGGAGCCTCGACCAATGCTCTGACATGTGCACAATGAACCGAGCCAGTGCTTTTATCAGAGTCTCACGTATGGGTGTGCTACGAGGCGGTGGTGGCGATGCGAGAAGTTTTGAATCAGGAAAACGCGAGAACCACCTTAGGTTAGCATCCTTAACAGCTCGATTGCTACCAAGGGCTTCCTTCAGTATGTAAAATGTCTTGTCGATGGAACTCGGGGAGCACGCCATATGCCTGTCTACCCTTCGTTTCCCTCCTTCGTAGCTCCGCAGACAGAAGAGCTGATGTATAGTAAGATAGAAGGCATCCTTGTTCCCGCTTGCTTCTGAAGCAAGATTGAACCGGAGGTTCTCAACATGAGACAAACTTTGAAAACCAGAAGCCCTCATTTGTCTCGTGATGAATCTTAGATACCTCTTCCAAAGGTCATCATAGGATGAGCTGAGCATAATTATCAAGTTAGAGGTAAAGCCTTGGTCGAAAGTGCAAAGAACAACGTCAGTACCTGTGAGTCCCCTTTACTCCTAGTTTGCTTTTGAGACCCACGCTTTGCGAGTAGAGATGAGAAGGTTGAAATTCAGTGGATTGATTACTGCACGTCTTATACAATGCGTATTCTCCCCGGGTTATACTTGTCGGGAGTGGGATTGTATTTGAAGAGGTCGCCGGCAAATTTGCGGGGCCGCCGGCCGGCAATATCGGCTGAAATGGCGAAGCTCGCCTTTATAAATTATTTGCTTGTCAATTCCACACAGAAATTTGCATGACATGTAGACTTCAAATATCTGAAAGGGGGATATAACTAACATGACAGGGAAAAGTTGAGTTGGGTTGATCATTCTATGCGAGGTTGATGGAATGATAGGTTCGCGTACTCCTGAATCTGGTGCGCTAGGTTTCTTATGAGGCGACGACCTGTCAAACAATGGTCGCAACGTCTCAGGACAAGACACTAAATGGAGGCGAAGATTCGGTACCTATAATACGTCTTGGAACATTTGGTTTGAGAGGTCTCTGCCCATTTCGAGGCAGTTGTGGACTTGCCCGCGACGTCTCGTAATGCAAAGGATTGCCTGTCAGTTGATCAGGCGCTGATGTAGAAATGACATCTGCTGTCGACACCATTTTCGGGCGACCCAAGCCAGCAAGATCTTTTTTTCGATGCTCGTGGGCGAATTGATAGCTTCGTTTTGAGGCAATTGATGATGCTGACCCCGAGACAACGTCGTTTACTCTCGGCACAGAAGATCGTGGCGAAGACTTAGGGTCTGCCATTGCGATCTGTTCCTCGCCGTTGGAGGATATAATTCCTTCGCTTTGTGTCAGATGCTGGCCATTGATTCTTGGATTTGATAATTCGTAGGCGGAATTTGGTGGGCGCAATAGCGTGCCAGCCGCTGACGTATTTCTGGTATCCAACACTGCCAAAGCTGCAAGTGCCACGCCGGACAAGGACTGCTTGTGTCCAGACATGGCTGAGACACTGTTATGAAGTATATTGGCGACTTATCGCAGTCATGTACGACGAGATGCTGTTTCCCTCTCGCGATCCTCGAGCCGTCCGTATCTGCCGCCTGATCTCAAGATGTTATATTGCCAACTCATTTGTCATGATGTCAATATTGAGTTTGATATATTGATTCAAGGTGGACTTTCTCGTCTGGAAATGTGAGTACAATCGTCGGTATCCTGAAAAGTCCCGTTCGGACCATGATTTCCTTCAACTGTTATTTTTTTGTAGCGAATCTGGAAAATTGGAAGGGGACGGACAAGTGGTGCGGGGTTCTGGATGCAACCATTGTTGGTTGTTCGAGATTCGTCCAGTACTGCACGGATTGTGAGTGGTTGCAGATTTTGGGGCCTAGTCCACGTTAGTATTGCACAATGCACTAATTAATGACCTTGAGATCCCCGATGCAATGCGATGCGATGCGATGCGATGCGATGTGAAGCGATACATTCAATATGTGCAGGTTTTGAGAGTATAATATACTACCTACTGGTAGTTTTGCATTACATACATAGAAGACACTCTTAAACTGCCTTGCTCGGGCAGAATAAGAGCGACATGCGAAGGTTCAATCCGTGTTCGCCAGCCAGGGGTAAAGTGATGTGGCAGTCCAATGATTGAAGCTCGATGCGGGCTGTATCTATATTTGGATGCATTCCATCAGTACCTGCGCCGTTTCATTGCCGTTCTTCGAATGAAAATCGCTCACAGTGACCCCCACCTCGAGCAGCGGTAACGGCACTGATTTTATGAAGACAAAGCTAGACTGCAACAGTACGACCAAGAATATACTCAGTAATACTATGAACCCAATCAAGCCGCGTTTCTTGCAATTCTATGTAGCTGAGATATACTACAACCAAAAGAAGACTTTTGGAAATTCAAAATAGATTTTAAAGGTCTATTCTTAGTGAGAAGTGATTTTTAGTCTTGGGAAGTGATTTTCCAAGTGTCAATCCTCTCGTGGAAAGTCGACAATAGCGACCAATACCAAGCTTTTCTCGTTTATACCATCTTCTGTTCTGAGACAGAGAGAATATGTTGGAGCTATAGAACTTCCGGGGAGATCGGGTGGTTGAGAAAAAATGGTGAATGTGATGAGTCCAGTTGGCGAGCATGAAGGAGCTATGGCCTCATCATACCAAAAAGTCAACGCCAATATCCTCAACATAAATAGGAACAATGAAAGTGGTGAGATGCGGGCCTAACTGAGATGAGGCTTCGCCTCGACGGTGATGTTCCAACAGTCGAATAATTAATTAGAAGGGAAGAAGGCTCGCGCGCGCGGGGAAACATTACTCCACCTGGGGTTACGGGGTTTGGAGACCCACTTAGTTAGTGTGTGGCAAGTCAGAACAATCGACGACGTTCCCCAGCCCACGATGTGTACCTTACTCACCCTTAGCTCTCACCACAGTCTTTTTACGTGCAGCGATGCGAAAGTCATACTACAGGCCAACACGTAACTAGGTCTCACCAGGCCTAGGCTTGCAGGCTCTTGCGTGACTCCAGTGAAGTTCTAGCATTGAACCGGCCAAACCGCTTCCAGGAATTCCACGCGAAGTCAGAGATCATGAAGCGTCGACTCCAGGGCTCAGCAGCCATCGCTTGTGAGCCATGTCGCAGGCAAAAGGTTATCATTCATATAGAACGTAGTTAATGCGCGTCTTTCTGATAAAATTATAGATGAGATGTGTGGGCGCGGAGAATCCACCTTGTCAAAGATGCGCCAAAGTCAACCGCCGGTGCAATGTCACACATTATCGGAGAAATCGCGCCGTTGACCATCGACAGGTGACTGCAGTAAGCCAAGAGCCTATACCCCCCAGCAACACCGAGAACCAGGAGACGATTCATGTCTCCGATTTATCACAACCAACAGTTGAGCTTCCTCCCACAGGGACGCCAAGTTTGGCAGCTTCTGAAAGGCCACAGCTCGGCTCCCTCGACCGCCATCAACATGTAGAGGTTTTGAACCATAATGATCTGACGAGCCAAGAGATTGAAAGCTGCAAGCGCCCTTTCAGTCTTCCGTCTGTCTACCTGACATCTCCATTAAGCACGCTTGCCACTCAACTTGGCACCATCTCAGCAGCGGCCCAGCCCACCACTACAGCATCTGACGTCTCCTCCAAAATATTTCCATACCCAGCAACACACCAACCCCTCACTCCACTAAATGCTGGCCTTTCTCAGCAGAAATTGTTTGCATTGCTTCAATTGTACGTACTAAGTCGAGTCAGAATGCAGACACGTTGCTAACGGTAATCATCTAGCTTCCGGGCAAATATTCTCATCAACGTCATGTTCATGTTCAGAGAGGAGCTTGATGATTTGGATGATTTGATCAAGCATAAACCGGATCTGGCGATCTGCATCGCCTATGTCAGCTCGTTGTTCGTACCTGGTCGTGGAACGTTGAGAAAATCTTTGTCCCTGCACGTACTTCAGATTGTACGACGGGATCATGATGTAGCCAGATTGAGCAACCAAGATACGTGGACAATGCTGCAAGCTCTGAGCCTTCTCTATTTGTTTGCACTGCCCACTGATGGTACCGCATCTGGTGAGGAGTCTCTATATCATCCTGAACTTAGTCATCGGGCATTGAAGCCGTTGGTCGAATCAGTCGCACTCCATGCATCGATTCACCGATCTTATGAAGATGTCATGAGGGAGAGCTTTGACGAAACCACCAACATCAACGAGGCTCCACTGAAGCGCTATCTCTTATGGCTATGGCTCTTCACAGCTTCTCAGCAGTACGCGTTGATTACGCGAACGCCTCCTACTATCTCCGAAGACACCACTATACGGTCTGCGCCGATAGTGTTACATAATCTTCGAGGAAACATCTTCGTTCGAAGGATTCTATCGCAGGTTGATCTATACTTGCTCTGGGGCCGTGTCGGGCTTCGATACCCCAACTTAAGGGAGTGGTGGAGCTCTCCATACGCTGATCTAGACTTGGGTTCAACAAAAGCTATGCTCCAGGCGTTCAACGAAGAACTTGAAGAATGGCGACAAAGATGGTTTATGGCCGAGTTTCAAGGCCAATTAGAGACAACACCGGGTCTCCATGAAAATGCTTCTATCGAATTTGCCTTTCGATATACAAAATTCCACATATCTACATATGTTACTCGGTCTTTGTACACGGCTGTATCGGAAAGCTTACAGTCTCATGGGCGTTCATCGCGTCTAGTCGCGTTGACGCCCCCGCTCATCGAGCTATTTGCTCAGTCAATCGAAGCAGCAACCAAGTTCAGCCGGTTTTATATCGACCTTGACCCACTATTGAGTGAGACTTCCCGCTATGTCTCTGCAATTTCTTTTGCCAAGGTAGCTTTCGCCTGCCTTTATGTCATCATGGCTTCTGAAGTTCTCGCTGGCCCAGACCTCAATCTCAATGGACACTTGGACACAGTGAGAGAGGTAGCCGTGGGCATGAGCGAAATTGCAGTAGACCAAAGTGCTCCGCCCAAAGTCTATGCCGATAAGATTCTGCAAAGAATGCAAGCACCGAGCACCAGTAGAGGTCTAAATGCGCTCCATATCGTCTCGAATCAAGCTGAAGCGCCTAGCAAAACCGCAGACGTTTCTCGACCTGACCGAAACGACACGAATTTCTCACATAGCACGACGTCATCTATAATTCACCCGCTTGCTACATACGCGGTTGACCAGGATACTGAACCTGGAGAATCAAACATGTTTGGAATCGGTCTCGATTTTGCCGACCTCAACTTCATGCTGAGCAATGAGGCCGAGAACTTTTTCCATGTAGACAATGACTGGGCTCTCTAAATTCGGTACTGCCGAACTGTGCATTACTGCTTGTAAGATGTCATGCAGGAGAGTGCCAGGTCTTCACTATTAACAGCATGATAATCTGTAGGGTATACTATATAATAAGACAAGAGTATTGATGATAACGATATACCTTTTTCTTTTCCAGTCTGTCAGGAGTGTTGAAGCATACCGCCAAAGGCGTGAAAGGCGATTGGTAGCAATCAATCGCCCGTCGATAGGAGATGAAGTTACGTAGTTTGAATTATACCGAGTTCACTCGGTACGAACTCGGATAATTACAGTGGAGCAAGAGGGACGCTCAATTTATCCCGACGACTTCTCGCCAGCGCGTATTGCCTCACATTCAGTCCGCAATTTCATCTGCAGGACGTACGAGGTGTGCCGCCATGATCGGTTCCGGGGGCCACGGCGCAGACGGGACATCTAGAGTAAAGCTATGATTGCCAGATCCCACAGTGATTTCGTTGCCCTGAGACACCACAATCGCAGTAGTGTTAGGAGGAACAGTTACATCAAGCACTTTTGAGTTCAAGTTCCATGAGCACGAAACCGTACCATATGGCCCATCAAAACTCGTTTCAGCCCATCTAAGATTGCCTCCTGGTACCGGGTTTATCTTGACCTTTTTCCACCCAGGTTCCATGACTGATAGCCCGCCCACCGTTGTATGGAGCCAGTCAGCCACGGCACCCAGAGCGTAATGATTGAAGCTGGTCATCTGGCCGGGGTTGACTTCTCCATTAGGCAACATACTATCCCATCGTTCCCAAATTGTTGTTGATCCCATTGTGATTGGGTACATCCAACTGGGACACTTCTTCTCAAGGAGCATCCTGTAAGCCACTTGTGGCCTACCAATCTTTGTCAAAGCATGGCAGATTATCGGGGTTCCTGCAAATCCGGTCTTGATACGAAATCTCGCCCGACAAACACTGTATTCGAGTGTCTTTGCTGCGAGAGCATAGAACTCGGCTGGCAACAGATCATACTGGATTGCAAGTGCCAACCCAGTTTGAGTGTTTGATACCAGAATACCTGCCGGAGTGATATATTTGTGCTGAAATGCTGTCTTCAGTTTATCCGCGTCACTCGCGTACTTCTTCGCCTCTGCTTCCTTGCCAATCGCAGCACAGAGTTTGGACATGATCTTGGTCACATTGATTAGGTACGAGTCTGAAACCATGACAGGGTCTGTAAGCGACAGTCCAGGGTCATCAGGTGGAGCTGTAGGGTCTAGCCAGTCCGCAGCTTGCCACTGATCCGGGTCCCAAAGACCCGAGACATCGCGAGCAACGCCTTCATCAAGCCAAGATTGCATGCTGCTGAATTGTCTCTCTATTATGTCGGTATCTGCGCTGTAATGGTAAAGTGTATTCGGTGTGAGGACTGCCGCATCATCCCACACAGCATTCGGCATATGAGGCCATTGTGGCGGATTCACATCGGGTACTATGAAGGGAACAATGCCATCTTTCTGATCTGCAGCAAGATCTTGTAGCCATTCCCCGAGAATCCCCACAGTGTCATAGAGGAAACTAGCTGTGCTAGCGAAGACTTGCAAGTCCGCTGTCCAGCCTAACCGCTCATCTCTCTGCGGGCAGTCGGTAGGCACCGACAGGAAGTTCCCTCTCATAGACCACACCACATTTTGATGAAGCTTGTTGACTGATTGATTCGAACACCTGAAGTTCCCTCGTCTTTGCATGTCCGTGTGCATGACCAGGGCAGAAACATCTCCTACGGCTGGCTCCCACCCTTCGATCTGAGCGTACCTGAAGCCGTGGAAGGTGAATTTGGGACTCCATGCAGTAAACTTCCCATCAAGGACAATTGAATCCGTGGCCTTTGCAAAGCGGAGTGGTCGGGTACAAATTTCCCCGTCTTCTAGAACCTCCGCATGTTTGAATATAGCGGTGCCAGTACTTGGCAAGTTTTTGACGCACAACTTTCCAACCAGATTTTGACCAAAATCAACAATGGTCTTCCCGCTCTTGGATTTGAAGATTTTGACGGCATCCTTCACCTCTGTGACGCGTACCGGGGGAGCATTCGCAGCGATAAGCTCTGCTGGCGGCCATGGCAGCTTTCTCGTGGGGCTTTGGGGTGTGGATTCCTTGCTACTGTCATACGCTTCACCATTGTAGATTTCGGAAGACACTGTACCCATTGGGCCACACAGCCAGGTCTCATCGGTTGTAAGATGCCAGTCGCCGACCTCAAGTTGTGCCATCACACCAATGTCTTTGCCGTAGATGAAGCGTCTTCCACCTTTAAACCCAAGGCGTCCACTATACCAACCCTCCGCTGCCTCAATGCAGATTTCGTTGGCTCCTGCAATGAGTGATGAGACCTTCCAGATACGGTAGTTCAGACGAGCATGGTAGCTTTGCCATCCAGGAGCCATTTCCTCGTCGCTGACCCGTTCACCGTTAATGAAAACGTGAAAAACACCCATGGCGGTGACATATAGGCGCGCCCCATTCTCCGGTACTTCTGACAACATGAATTCCTTCCGAAAGCGCAATGGTTGTAACGGACCGTTGGGACCAATCCGTGCTGCAGCAGTGATGAAGCTCGCTTCGAAGTCTTTTCGATCAAGCAGGGCAGCTTCAACTGTAGCTTCACACGACCAGTCGGTCCAATCTTTATGAGATCTGGTCGTGTTTTCGCCAAAGGCTCGTACTTTGACGACTGCAGACTCGCGAGATTTCAACTCCCTGGCCGGCCATGGCACCAGCACAGAGGCTTCGGAATTCACTTTGTACACTCCCGATTCGCCATTGGAAAACTCGACTTCAATTTCGTAGGCCGTCTGGATCCAACCATGGACAGTCTTGCGGTTAGTTTCAAACTTCCATGAAATCCTCGGATCCGGTCGTCCCACACCCAGCCCATTGTGGTGATGCTCGAATGTCGGCTTTGTTACTGATGGAGAAGACATGACAGCCATACAAAAGCCGTGATCAGACCATCAATCACGGGAAATAGGTCTGTTAGCTTTGTATGGTAAGATTTCTGCATTGTTTCTTTATAATGTCAAACCATGCTGAACACTCAGCAAGAGTGTAGAGGTATAGCATAGCGAATCCACTCCCGGCCGATTTTGGTCGTTGGTAGCATGCATGTCCACCCGGCATCCGGGTCTTGGGAAACACAGGCGTACGAAAAGTGGGGTGCAACCGGTCGCCGGTCGCCCCTCGGCATCACAATTTCACGAACAGGCTTAGCCCAAACGAGTATATGATTTTGTTCTTCACTAGCCGCATTGACAGTTTATTGGGTATTGTTACTTATTGAAAGTGTTGAAAAGTGTCTAGCAGACTGATATGCTGAGCATTGCAGGCACTTCACGCTGGTTGATTAACAGCACATATTCTGTTGTATACCGAAAATATGCTCCAATTTTGTGAGGTTAAGTATCTGCCTTGTCAAAAATGCTGGTAGTGACCCTATCTAGAAGTGTGGTTAAGTTAAATAAGTACGATGACATGGTGAGGTCAAATCAGGATTAGCTTGGTCATTGGTGACTGAAATAGGACGTTCGTACCATCTTCTCCCGTAGATTATCTAGAAGGGCACCTAAAGCGTCCGGGATATTGCGCGAAGTGTAGGGTCGTGTCGATGTGAATATATGGCCATGATTCTCACTAACGCCGACACCAGTTTAGTGCTATTCCGAAGTGTCGTCTTGAGTTCGTCTCCTCGGGCTTCCTTCATGGATATCCCCCTGCACCACACCTCAAATCGCGGGGTCCGGACTATTGGGAGACGAATCCTTATCATGCAATGTTTACCAACCCCTTGGATCGATAATGAAACAGGGCAGCAGTG